>NC_089586.1:119757275-119979890 GCF_019320115.1 Miscanthus floridulus | reverse complement strand
CATAAAAGTTTGCATCACAGATACATCAGAGTTTCAACATAGTTATTACAAAACCAGTTCGAATAAAAGTAGCGAAAGTCATTTGTTCAAACCACACACACACGCGGAGTTCAAATATAGTACCAGCGAATGATCATCTCCAGCAAAAGCATCAGACGAGACGTAAGGAATGACCATGCCCATGGTCCTAAGCATCACCCATCGCAGGATATAGGCAGTTGATACAGTAGCCATAATACATCTACCCATCTGTAATAAGTGGGAATAAAACCCTGAGTACGAGAAGGTACTCAGCTAGACTTACCCGACATAACCGAAAATAAGTGACACCAAGGATTATGAAGGGCTTTATAGTAGGGTAGCTGACTCATTTGCAAAAGAAGCATTTTTAGCATTTCAAGAACCTTTCTAAAAGCATTATTGCCAAGTTAATTATTATGAACCTGCCGACTAGATTTGCACCTATACTAGAGTAAACATGTGATTAAGCAGATAATGATAACCAATGATCATTAAACAACTTCCAAACTGTCATATTCATTATAACTATCCAAGTGTTCCATAAACAATTACTACAATGAAGTCACTCAAGTCAAGTGCTCACTATCCAGGAGCGATGGCGATTCGAATCGATTCCTAACCAGCTGGTGATTTATTCCTTACACAAACCTCACTCACCCGCTAAAGTGAGATATTGATCACTGAGTCAACTTTCCAGGTATCTCGAGTTTGCTAGGAACCACATGTACCCGGGGGCCGACCGACTGCACTTTGGTCTTATCATCCCGCCCCCGTGTCCTACCACACCTGCTCCGGCACAGTGCGTTGCGGACAATCTACTCGGCCCGAAAAATCTCCTAGCTTCACGGTCGGAAGGTACTTTATCCGGCTAGCTAAATGTAAGGCATGCGTTCAACATGACTCGAGGCCCAACAACGGTCGGTCCTTAATCGACACAGACGGAAAGCACTACAGTCCAAAACTCTGCAAGTCTCCGTCCGGTCTCAACTTCACTTAACACTTAGTTATACCATGACTTCATAGTCATCCAAGCAGATCCAGGTAACCACCTATAGCTCACAGGTGACAGGAAATCACCCGACTTCTATCGGTCTAAGCCAGCTAAGCATTGACTCGACTGCGGGTACCAGGGTAATAAGGATATAGTATAACAAAGGTAAACAAGGTATAATGCAACAACGGTTGCAAACAACTCCTGAACGTAATGCATCAATTAAAGTAAAGCATTTAATTAAATAATCGCAAACCGGGAGAAAAATGCTCCGGGGCTTGCCTCTCTCGAAGGAGCTCGGACGGTGATCGGGGCACTCCGGAAGTTCCTCAACGTCCTCCTTGTCGGCTTCTGGCACTTCCTGCGGCTGCACCTCAAACTGCTCCTCGGGCTCCTCGGGTATGACGACTGGGTTCTCGGTTTGCGATCCTGTATGATGCAATGCATGTAAGTGCTTATGCAATCGGTGCATCGGATGAGATGAATACAATGGATATTTTTGAATGCAAGGTAGTCAACATCATCCAAGAAAATATACTACAAGCACATGTCATCACTGCATTCTCTTCTACTACTAATATGTTTAAGTCAACACATCTTATCAAATGCTTCAAAGATACACCAAAGCTAACATTATTAACTAACTTGCATTAAAGAGGATTATTTTATTTCATTTTAAACTAGGGCTACAATAGCAACCTATATTTCTGGTGCTTATAAAAATCTAAGAAAATTACAGTAGTATAGAACTACTCTAAGTAGACTACCATAAAATTTTCATGGCATTTGGATAAGTAAAATAGTCTACACAAAAATCACAAGCTATGGCAGGATTATGAACATAAAAATACTTTGAACTGTGAAAAGTGTCCAACAACAGAGTTAGTATTTTTCCTATGTTCTTCATAGCATACAATGACTGTACAAAATTTATCACATGCATGTTTTATACAAAGTTTGCTCTCTAGCTAAAATAACAAAAACCAGCCATTAAAGGTACTTGAACTACACCTCAAAATTTTCCCACAGCTCATGCATGAAACATATTTTTCCTAGGAAGTACATTACATAAGAAGATTAACAAACTTGGAATCATATTTTTCTGAAGCCTATAGATTTTTCTACACATTTTTCAAGTTATCAGCAATATACATGATTAAATAAAGTTCTACAGAAAAGTATCTCAAAAATGACATGCAATAATTTTCCCAAGTAGATCTGGTGATAAGGAACCTAGCAAAATTTGTTTCAACAAATTTGGAGCAAATTTGAGCATACAACCATTTTCCAAAGCATTTCACAGAAATCTGAAAAATCATTTCTTAAACTCTTTTTAAAAATCAGCTGACAAAAATACTGGGTGCACCCGGTGCTGTACACCCAGATTCGATCCAGGGCGCTGACGAGTGGGCCCCCACGGTCAACGGCCCCCACCTGTCGGTCAGACCGAGACAGGGGCGGCGCTGACCGGCCAGCTCTCGCCGACGGCGAGCTAGCCGGCGGTGTGGTCACCACCAGTAGCTCACCCGCGACGAGGCAAACACGGTGCACCAAGAGAAGGCACAGGAGGAGCTCGGGATAGGGCTCGACGGCGCGCATGGCGGAGCGGCGGCGCTGCTCCCGACGGCCGGCCATCTCCGACCGGGAAGGGGCACGAAAGGTGGTGCGGGAGCTTCACCGAGCTCGTGCGGTGGTCGTGCGCGCGAAAAGGTAGCTAGAAGAAGGACAGAGGGTGAGGTCCACAGAGCGGAGCGCTCCGGTGAGCTCGGCCACAACTCCGGCGAGAGATTCCCAGGGAGAGTGAGCTTCTCACGGCTTACCGAGGCGAGCACGAGGTGCGCGATGATGAGTCAGAGATGCGGGCGAGATGGAGGGTTCAATGGCGAGCTAGGACGGCCAGGCGAGCGAGCTCCGGCGAGGTGCGGCGCGCGGTGGCTATGGCGGGCACGCGGTGAGAGGCAGAGAGGCAGCGCGGGAGAGGAGAAGTGAGGAGCGCTAGAATGCGGTGGGCGCGTGAGGATTCAAGTCATGGCCAGCAGTGCCAGAGCTGCCGCGGCGCGTGGCCGCGCGGTCAGGAGCCCGGCGACGGGTGGCGCCACGCGGCGGTCGGCTTCTGCCGGCGTCAGGACGTAGGCGCGCGAGTGCGGGCGAGCGGGAGGCGCGGCGTGGGCCTGGGCCGGCGAGGCGGTTGCTGGGCCAGGGCGAAGCACTGCGGGAGCAAAGGCGCGGTGCGGAGGCAGGCCGAGCCGCCTGTGCGGCTAGGCCGAAAGCGAGGCGGCGGCCCGCGAATGAGAAAAAACCTTTTTTTCATTTATATTTTCAAGAAATTTTTAAATGCTATCTTTCAAATATTATTTTGAGCAAGAAAATGACATCTTTTGAAAATGTACCAAAAATGAAAGTTGACTAGAATTTAATTCTCTACAACTTTGCTGTTATGACTGAAGCCAAATTCTTTCTAGATTTTGAATTATAAAATCAAAGTCAATGTTTAACTCCAAACCCTAATTTTTTTTGGAAATTATGTTTGAAGACAAATTTTGAATTAATTTGAATACAAACCTTGCTCCAAAAATTGAACTAAACATTTCTAGATGATTTACCATGATAGCCAAACAAGTTCTACTAACCTAGCAAGCAAAATTTTAGGGCAAAACAATTCTAACAAAGGTATGCAACATTCAGGTTTCATAACGTGTTACAAATGTTTCGAAGCAGTGTTTCAATTGTTATTTACATGATTAGGCATGTGTGATTAGAATGCTTGATGATGCATGATATGCATGATTTGCAGTGCCTAAATGTAGGCATAACACCGGGGTGTTACAAGTGGAATGCCACATGAGGGCTATGCCAACCCTGTTACGAATGACGGACCAAATTCCACTCGAACATACCCGTTAGTGAGCTCACCGAGCACGACACTCGAGCCATCGAGGCAAGTGGTGTTAGCTCAACCCCTTTGGTTGCGGAAACCACGGATAGGGTGACGATCACAAAGATGAGCCGACCCTCAATCGGACCCCCACTATGCATGGGGGCTCAAGGAAAGTTGGACTCACAAGGAGACCAAATGCGCAGTCATAGAACGATGGCTCAGATCCTAGGGAGGGGATACGTATGAAAACTAAGAATAATATTTCTAAAACAAGAGACACTTTCTCCTACTAGTCTCGTTATTGTCACCTCGACCTTTAGTGAAACCTGACCCCGGCAATGGTGAGGGGTCGGGTCTCACTCCAGGGCTGATAAGGGCATATATATACCCTTTTCAAAATAGTCGCCATGCCTGACCCTTTCCCATGTTAAAAAACTAGAGGCAAGGTTTTTCGAAAACGAACGCCGAGAAAAATTGGTCGGACTGCAAGAAACCTACGCCCCAGTGGCTACGACACTCTTGCTAACCAGCGAGACCAGAGTTCTCCGCCCACACCTCAAACGCTATGGTCTTAACAATATGAAGGGTCGAAATGCATTAACCCCTTTTTTACACACAAAAAGGAAGAAAGAATAAATTTGTTCAAACGAAACAAAATCACAAAGCTTGTTTTAACGAGACAAAAGGGTCAGAACTTGTCCGCTTATTACAAAATGACCGCCCAACCTATTTAACTAACTATCCCCTCTGGGGAGAACTATGCCTTCTATCCTGTCTGCCAGGTTCTACGAAAGGGGAGCCACCATTATTTCCATCTTCTCTAGCTCATGGACTTCATAACCTGGCTCGTAGCCGTGGCTCATCGCCTCTAGATCAATGATGTCCCCATAATGAGAATGAGCAATCATGAAGGACTGATTGACCTTGGCACAAAGGGCATTCCTCTCAAGCTGGCACACCCGAGCCATGATCTCGATGGCATGAGCCGTGAGCGAGCTAGTCCCCTCCGACCGCACCACCTCAAGGTCATCGTAGACCACTCTGAGGGCAGAGCTCAAGGTACTGAGCTTGTCACTCTCCGCTTAAAGATTTCTCTTCACCTTGGTGAGATCCACAGCCAGCCCGGTAGAAACACTCTCAGCCTCCAGCTTTCGAGTTGTCTCCCTTTCGAGCTCAGCCTAGAGGGAGCCAACCTTCTGCTATGCGTCGTCACGCTCTTAGTAGGCCTAGTTATGCTCTCAGAAAGCTAGGTCACACTCCTCATGAGCCATGCCATGTTCCGAACAGAGCCTCTCCATAGTTTGGATCAGCTCATCCTGCTCCTTGCGTAATCGAGCGATCGCCCAGAAGGTCAAGGCTTGCCCTTTTCTCTAGGGCCGCAAGCTTATTCTTGGCCCCCAGCATCAGATACCTTTCTTTCTCAACCTCGCCTAGAAGGTCAAGGATCCGCTGGCGGGTTTCGGTGTCCTTCTGGAGCAAATCATCCCACTCCTTCCTGACCCTAGCAGCTTCTTCGTCAACCTTCCATGACCTCACCGATAGGGCCTCGAACGCCTTCTCGGCCTTGTCAGTATCCTGATGGGCCTCGGCCACCCATGACCAAAGATTGGTTGCCTCCTTAGCATGGGGAGTCCGCTTGACCACCCTCTATTGTGCGGCAATGAGCTAAGCTATCACCTCAACGAGGCGATCCCAGGCTTTCTTCTATTGATGAAGGAACCGAGATTTCCCCCGACTGCGAGCTATAAGGGACTGTAGGGAGACGATGGTCAGGATATAAAAACTATATAGAGGAAGAAATGGGCAAGAAGCAGGACCAAACAATACCTGGTTAGAGGGAACAATGACATCGCGCAATGCACCCGTGGCATGGTCCAGGGCCTCGAGCGTGGACGCGATCCCTACGTCGAGGCTCTCCTACTCCATGCTCGCTACGGCGGCGTCAAGGGTTAAAAGCATCGATGCCGTATCCTGTAGATCCATCCACTGGAGTAGGGCTTGCCCCGCGTGCGCGAGCCGCCGCCCACCAACATCAGGGTCAAGGACGACTCCCCGCTAGCCCCAAGCAAAGCCTACCCCTCTCGCTGTGACGTCCCTGCTGGGATGCCCCCTCCGACAATAGAAGGGGTCAGCGGTGCGGGCACGAACCTCTCTCCTAGCACCATGACTCCCGGGGACCCCTCGGCCATGTCCCCCTCTGTACGGCCTGTGCTAGGTGCCATTGCTTGGGCCATCGATGATATGGATCGTGCCATTGCCTCAGGCGATGTTGCGGTTGTGCATGGCTGTGACCCATCTGTCATGGCCATAGCCACCTCCACCTATGTCGGCGGGGTCATGACCGGCTACATTGCACCCACCATGTTCGGTGCCACGAGTGCGGTTAGCAGCCCTGTCTGCCCCGCCGTCGGCAGCGGTATCACGGCCGTCACCAGCTGCTCTACGACCTCCGAAGGTGCCCCTTGAACGCCCATGTCCGCTCGTCCCACTAAGGGCACAGGCACCACCGTGGGCGACGCCTGACCAGCCAGTGACGTAGTCACACTAGCGCCGCTCCCGCCCAAAATAGGCGTGACACCAGCCGACAACCGCCACCCCGATTGGAGGGCGATGCTCTTCTTCGGCGCCAGCCGCCAAAGGATTCTGATGCCCGCCGACGCTACAAGAGACGAAAAACATAAGTCACAATGAAATCTAACTAAAATAGGAAAAATACAATTGATAACTCACCTCAACGTCGTCAGGGGGACGAAGCCCCAAACCCTTGCTCTGCCTCGTCAGAACGAGGCAATTTCGAGCCCGCCCCTGCTCCTGGGCAGAGGGGCTCACCCCTAGTAGCTCCTAGGGCACATTTGTGGGATGCCCTGCTCCCCTAGGCTCTTGGGGCACGATGGCAGACCCGTCCACCTCCGCTGACACCTCGAGCGCAACGGTAGAGCCACTCGCCTCTATTGGCTCCTAGGGTAGGCCGACAGTACGTCCTATCTCCATCGGTTCCTGGGGGGCATCATCAGAATAGCCCGCCTCTACTGGCTCCCCAGACATGCCCTCCCCTCCATGGAACAGGAAGGGTCCCGACTCCTGCAAGGACGAACCGATGCCTATCATCGCATCCTCGTTCTCTAGGTTGTCTCACTCAATATTGTCGGCTACCATTTCTTCTTCCTCCATCACCTCGTAATCATCACCATCATCATCATTGTCAGTGTCCTCCCCTTGTTCCCACACCCCTAGCTTCCGCTACTTCTTTCTCTTATTGTCCTCCTTTGCCTTCCTCAGCCGCTCGCCCTCAGCGCGATTCGCCACCCTCATGGCTAAATCCCTCGACAGCGGCGCCAGGTGATCCATGAGGATGAGGTCCCTTGGCTGGTCCTGCCCCTCTCAAAGTTAGTCTCATGGGGTCAGGAAATCAATTGAAGAGAAGGCAAGAGAAAAGGAAACTTACGAAGACAACGTAGCCTAGCTCCGGTCGCATCGGAGGATGCCCCGACACCGGGTAGATGAAGTCGAGGGCGACACCCGCGTCATCCCACTAAGGCTCCATCGCCTCCTTGATTCATTGCGTGATCTCAGAGTTGGGGAGCGTTCTCTCGATGAGCGTCATTCCATTGAACGATGCCTTAGGCACCATCATGTATAGCGAGAGCACACGGGTCATTAATGGCGCCACCCTCCTCGTGTGGTAAGCCCCGATGACGTCCGACCCTTTCAGGCCATTCTCCTTTAGGATGCGGATGGCGGCGATGTGGTCTCGGATCTTCTTCTTGTCCTTCTCCGGGACGCCCCACTTACTCCACTGCTCTAGAGCCACTTCGATCAGGTGCCCGATGAACTTCGGCAGAGGGGCGACGGCATCATTCTTGAGGTAGAACCACTGCATGTGCCACCCCTTGTTGGGCGTCGAGAGTCACATGGATGGGTACTCACCGACCCGATTGTTCTGAAGTTGGATGCTGGCGCATCCCATCGGCATGTGCAGCTCCTGCCTACCGCCCTTATCCCTCTTCTTCTAGAGGTTAACGGCGAAGAAATACCTCCAAAAGTTGAAGTGGGGGCTAATCCCTAGGAAACCTTCGCACAGCACGATGAACGCCGCCATGTGCTGGATCCCGTTGAGATTGAGATGTTGCAGCTCAATCTTATAGAAGTGCAGCAGCCCCCGGAGCAATTTGTGGGCGTGGGTTGCGAGCCCACGCTCGTGGAAGTGGGCGAACGACACCATGTAGCCATCGAGCGGCGACGTTGAATCCTCGTCGCTAGGCAGCAACCACTCCTTGGCCAAAGTCCACGCACGGAGAAGACTATGATCGACGAGGCCCTCCATACACTGAAAGGTGATGTCGGAACGGCACCACGGATCCATTGGAGGTGGGGGCTAATAGATGTGAGCTCAACGACACCAAAGATGCGGGGGCAGGAAACCTAAGTGTTAGCGGCGGCGGCGTGGCTATGGAGGTAACGATGCAGGCGTGCATATGAAACATGGAGGGATAACCCTTTGGTTTTATAAGGGCGATGGATGCGAGGAAACCAACCACCCGCCTAGATGTCTGCGCCTGCCACGACCTGTCACCATGTCTTGTCATGGGGCGTGTGCACGCAACCTATGGCCGTTTTATTGGAAAACACGTTGGACGTTTTGCCTCCCTGAATGGGCCACGACCCATCATAGGTTAGAGGGATACAAAGCTGAAGACGCACCTACGGCCCGTCTAGGCCTAGGTGTTTGAAGGTTGGCCCACCGACGGGTTGAACAACCGCTCCGGGCACCTTTAGAGTGAGCGGTTGAAAGGTCCTAATGGCTAGAGGGGGGGTGAATGGCCTAATAAAAATTTCTACAACAACACTTAACAAAATGGTTAGACAATTATGAGGCGAAGCAAGTGTTGTGCTAGCCTACTCAAGATGCAAGCCACCTACCACAATTCTAGTTTAGATAGTGTATATTCACACAAAAGCTATGACACTACCCTATGTTAGTGTGCTCTCAAAGGCTAACTAAAGAGCCACACCAACCAAGCAAGTAAGCTCTCACAAGTAGCTACACTAAAGAGCTAGTCAACTAGTTTACGGTAAAGTAAAGAGAGTGATCAAGAAGGTTATACCACCGTGTAGATGAAGGTACCAATCAATCACAAGGATGAATAACAATAAAGACCAATCACCTTAGAATCAAAGATGAACACAATGATTTTTATCGAGGTTCACTTGCTTGCTGGCAAGCTAGTCCTCGTTGTGGTGATTCACTCACTTGGAGGTTCACGCGCTAATTGGCTTCACACGCCAAACCCTCAATAGGGTGCCGCACAACCAACACAAGATGAGGATCACACAAGCCACGAGCAATCCACTAGAGTACCTTTTGGCGCTCCGCCAGGGAAAGGTCAAGAACCCCTCACAATCACCACGATCGGAGCCGAAGACAATCACCACCCTCCGCTCAACGATCCTCGCTGCTTCAAGCCATCTAGGTGGTGGCAACCACCAAGAGTAACAAGCAAATCCTACAGTGAAACACGAACACTAAGTGGCTCTAGATGCAAACACTCAAGCAATGCACTTGGATTCACTCCCAATCTCACTATGATGATGAATCAATGATGGAGATGAGTGAGAGGACTTTGGCTAGGCTCACAAGGTTGCTATGTCAATGAAAATGGCCAAAGATTATGAGCTATAGCTGGCCATGGGGCTTAAATAGAAGCCCCCACGAAATAGAGCCGTTATACCCCTTCACTGGGCATAACACGGGCGGACCGGACGCTCCGGTCCAACTGACCGGACGCTGCTCCTCAGCGTCTGGTCGCCCGATGGTGTCCACATGTCTCCTACGTTCAACAGTGAACATTTGATCTCAACGGTCGACATGTTGACCGGACGCTCCGACAAAGCTGACCGGACGCTGAACCCCTAGTGTCCGGTCGTTTATAGTAAGGGTCCAAAACATGTTTTTGCCGACCGGATGTGTCCGGTCATGCTTGACCGAACACAGCCCAGCGTCCGGTGCTTAACCCTAATTGCTGTGCCGACCGACAACACGACCGGACGTAGCCCTTCAGCGTCCGGTCACAGAGCGACCCAGCGTCAGGTCAGTTGACCGACGCCAGCGTCATTGCGACCAACTCCATTTCACTTCTAACTTCTCCACCCTTGCTCAAATGTGCCAACCACCAAGTGTATCACCTTGTGCACATGTGTTAGCATATTTTTACAAACATTTTCAAGGGTGTTAGTTCTCCACTAGATCCTAAATGCATATGCAATGAGTTAGAGCATCTAGTGGCACTTTGATAACTGCATTCCGATACGAGTTTCACTCCTCTTAATAGTACGGCTATCAATCCTAAATGTGATCACACTCTCTAAGTGTCTTGATCACCAAAACAAAATAGCTCCTACAAATTATACCTTTGCCTTGAGCTTTTTGTTTTTCTCTTTCTTCTTTTTCAAGTTTAAGCCCTTGATCATCGCCATGCCATCACCATTGTCATGTTATGATCTTCATTAGCTTCTCCACTTGAAGTGTGCTACCTATCTCATGATCACTTGATAAACTAGGTTAGCACTTAGGGTTTCATCAATTCACCAAAACCAAACTAGAGCTTTCAATCTCCACCTTTTTGGTAATTGATGACAACCCTTATACAAAGATATGAATTGAAATTCAATTGAATCCATGTTGCTTGCCCAAGCATATTTACCTTGTGTAAAAGGATATGGACAAGTTTCATGAACCCCAAATGATAGCAATTGCTCCCCCTACATATGTGCTAAGAGTTTGGATTGAAGCTTGCACATATGCTTAGATAGGAAATATAGGAGTCAATGTCTTCCAAATGATGCTAAGGTATAAAAGATGGACCTTTGAAGCGTGATACCAATCAGAGTGCACCAATATACCATCCTTAGCACCATGGTTAGCACAATATCACTTGGAAACATACTTTGGAAAGATACCACTTGTAAAGACTTACTTGGAAATGAAAGTTATCTAGTGATTTCATTTCATTATTCAATCTTACAACTAACATTCATCACACAAGCATGGATGTTTAAATTTAATACTTGTGCCATGCAAGCAAACATATGAAATGCACATTCAAATGCACCATACAAGTTTATGAGCTTGCTCCCCCTACTTGTGTGCTCAAAATTTTAATTGATCCCCCTTTCCTTTGTCATATCTCTCCTCCTATGTCATATATCCAGATATCTTTATGTTTCACTCCATTTATGATATTTCTTCCCCTTTTTCACTATCTTTGCTACTATCTTTGTTTCTCTCCCCCTTTGTCATCAATAACCACAAAGGTTCTAAATATAGATAGTATTACTTGTAGGGTCGAGATTATCAATGTCAATCAATGGGGTGAGGATTGTTTTCCCAAATTTGGTCTAGTCTAGATCATTTACCAAAGATATTTAACTCGGTTTGATCCAAGGACAAGCTTCTTCACACCTCCAAATAAGGGTTATCTTGTACTATGTTGAGTTAAATACTTAGAGCTTATTTTCTAGATTAAACACTAGGTTTATAAGCCCATAAACATGTCATATGTCATCACTAGATCAAGTCAAGCATAGAAGCAATAGTGATACCATATAGACATCAAAATAATTTGATTTTCATGAATGAGCTTAATAAAATAGAACCACTTGAAAGGTCCTAATAAGATTGAAAATATGACTAGATGCACTAAACATGTCCTTAGCAAGGATGTATGCTATGCCAATCAACTTTTACCTTGGATTGCTCGAAGGAGAGGCATGCCATATGAGTCGGGGTGCATCAACATATATTTGAGAAATCCAATATGTTCAACTCATTCCTTAGCTTGCAAAACCTTTTCTCATCCAATGGCTTGGTGAATATGTCGGCAAGTTGATCTTCGGTGCCTACACTCTCAATACAAACATCCCCTTTTTGTTGGTGATCTCTTATGAAATGGTGGCAGACATCAATGTGCTTTGTTCTTGCATGTTGAACTAGATTGTTGGTTAGCTTGATTGCACTCTCATTGTCACATAGCAATGGCACTTTCTTGAACTTCATTCCAAAATCACTCAAAGTGGCCTTCATCCAAAGTACTTGTGCACAACAACTACCGACGGATATATATTCGGCTTCGGCGGTTGATAATGCAACACTATTTTGCTTCTTTGATTACCATGAAACAAGTGATCTTCCCAACAATTGACATGTGCCCGATGTGCTCTTCCTTTCAACCTTGCATCCCGCATAATCCGAGTCAGAGTAATCAACTAGCTCAAACTTTGCTTCTTTGGGATACCACAAACCAATATTTGGTGTATGCTTCAAGTACCTCAATATTCTCTTTGTAGACTTCAAATGACTTTCCCTTGGTGAGGCTTGAAATCTTGCACACATGCATACACTAAACATGACATCCGGCCTTGATGCGGTCACATAGAGTAGGCTTCCAATCATAGACCGATACAACTTTTGATCCACCATATTTCCACTTGCATCACTATCCAAGTTGCCATTGGTTCCCATTGGTGTGCTAATGACTTTGCTATCAATCATGCCAAACTTCTTGATCATGTCCTTGATGTACTTGCCTTGACTCACAAATGTACCATTCTTTAATTGCTTGATTTGAAGACCAAGGAAGTAACTCAACTCTCCAATCATGGACATCTTAAACTCATTAGCCATCATCTTTCCAAACTCATCACAAAAATCTTGATTTGTTGATCCAAATATGATGTCATCTACATAGATTTGCAATACAAATAGATCTTTTCCAATCTTCTTGATGAAAAGAGTGGTGTCTACCTTGCCCATTGTGAATCCTTTAGAGAGGAGGAAGTCCCTCAATCTCTCATACCATGCTCTAGGTGCTTGCTTCAAGCCATACAATGCCTTCTTCAACTTGTATACATGGTTGGGCTTCTTATCATCTTTAAAACCGGGAGGTTGCTCAACATATACTTCTTCATTGATATAACCATTGAGAAATGCACTCTTGACATCCATTTGATAGAGCTTGATGTTGTGGGCACAAGCATAAGCTAGCAAGATTCTTATTACTTCCAATCTAGCAACCAGGGCATATGTTTCTCCAAAGTCAAGACCTTCAACTTGTGTATAGCCTTGTGCTACCAATCTTGCTTTGTTCCTTACTACTATCCCATCTTGATCTTGCTTGTTTCTAAAGACCCATTTGGTTCCAATCATATTGTGTCCCTTTGGTCTCTCTACTAATTCCCATACTTGATTTCTTATGAAGTTATTCAATTCTTCATGCATAGCATTCACCCAATCAACATCCTTTAATGCTTCATCTATCTTTTTCGGTTCAATGGATGACACAAATGAGAAGTGTTCACAAAATGATGCCAATCTTGATCTTGTTTGTACACCTCTAGAAATATCACCAATGATAGTGTCCAATGGATGATCTCTTACAATATTGGTTGGTTGGAGTATTGGAACTTGATTGCTTGCACTTGTTTGATCATTGGGTTGAGATGATGTACTAGCCACTTGATCTTGTTCATTGTCATGAGAGTCACTTGCACTAACTTGATTTGTATCATCTTGCACATTTGAGTTAGAAAGCACTTGCACTTGATCATCTTCATCATCATTCACTTGCCTAGGCCTCAATTCACCAATATCCATGTTCTTCATGGCATTTGAAAGTTGAATGCCTCTAACATCTTCCAAGTTCTCATTCTCTACTTGTGAACCCTTGGTTTCATCAAATTCAACATCATGGACTTCCTCAAGAGTACCACTATCCAAATTCCAAACTCTATATGCTTTGCTTGTAGTGGAGTAACCAAGTAGGAATCCTTCATCACATTTCTTGTCAAACTTGCCCAATCTAGTGCCTTTCTTCAAGATATAGCATTTGCAACCAAAGACCAAAAAATATACAATGTTGGGCTTTCTACCATTCAAGAGCTCATATGGTGTCTTTTCTTTCAATCGGTGACAATAGAGGTGGTTGCTACAATAGCAAGCCATGTTGATAGCTTCGGCCCAAAAAGATTGACTCACATTGTACTCACTAAGCATAGACCTTGCCATATCAATGAGTGTTCTATTCTTCCTCTCAACAAGGCCATTTGATTAGGGTGTGTACTTGGCCGAGAATTGATGTCTAATTCTAAATCCATCACATAACTCATCAATTCTAGTGTTCTTGAACTCACTACCATTGTCACTTCTAACTCTCTTGATGGTTGTTTCAAACTCATTGTGAATGCCTTTGACAAATGATTTGAATGTTGCAAACACATCACTTTTGTCCACTAGAAAGAATACCCATGTGTATCTAGTGTAGTCATCCACTATCACAAAGCTATATTTGTTACCACCGATACTAGTGTATTGTGTTGGCCCAAACAAATCCATGTGCAATAACTCAAATGCTTTACTAGTGCTCATCATGCTTTTCTTAGGATGGGTGTTTCCAACTTGTTTTCCGGCTTGACAAGAGCTACAAAGCTTATCCTTTTCAAACACAATATCTTTCAAGCCTTTAACTAAGTCATGCTTAATCAATCCATTCAATTGTTTCATTCCAACATGACCAAGCCTTCTATGCCATAACCAACCCATGCTAGACTTAGTGAACAAGCATGTAGATAATCTAGCTTCACTAGCATTGAAATCAACCAAGTATAGATTCTCATATCTAAAGCCTTTGAATATCAAGTTAGAGCCATCTACACTTATGATCTCTACATCATCTACCCCAAATACGCATTTGAATCCAAGATCACACAATTGTGCCACAGATAGCAAATTAAAGTTCAAGATCTCTACTAGCAACACATTGGATATGCTCATGTCATTGGATATTGCAATCTTACCAAGCCCTTTGACCTTACCTTTGTCATTGTCACCAAATATGATACTATCATAACCATCATTGCCATTGGTGTTGATTGAGTTGAACATTTTTGCATCACCGGTCATGTGTTGAGTGCACCCACTATCAAGAACTCAATGCCTTCCTCCAGCTTTATAATTGACCTACAAAAGAAGATCAATTCTTTTTAGGAACCCAAACTTGCTTGGGTCCTTGAAGGTTAGTCACTAGGCTCTTTGGTACCCAAATGGCTTTCTTCTTTGAGTCCATCCATGGTTTACCAATGAACTTAGCCTTCACACCATTTGTACCCTTAGTAAGCATATAGCATGAATCAAGCTTAATGGAGGATACATTAGCATTTTTGCTCTTGTTTTTGCATTCATGCTCTTTATGACCAACTTGCTTGCAACTAGTGCAAAACCGACCATTGTTCTTCACAAAACTAGTCTTGTGAGGAGCAAAGGCCGCCTTACCTTTCTTGGGGGTATAGCCCAATACCTCTTTGTAGAGAGAAGCTCTTTAGCTACCCAAGCACATAAGCAAGCGGTCCTCACCACCATAAGCCTTAGCTAAGGTGTGAGTGAGCTTAGTGACCTCCTTCTTGAGGTTCTCATTCTCAACCACTAGTGAGGTATCATAAGTGAGACTATCACTACTAGATGAGGTAGAAGTGGAAGTGCTATAAGAAGGGTTAGTAGGAGCAACAATTATAGGCATAGTTAGTGATGTATCAATTATATCACAAGTTAAACCTATATTGCAAGTTTCAACATGCTTCTTTTTATTTTGCTCATCAAGCAAAGAGGAATGAGCCTTTTCAAGCTTTTTGTGAGCTTTGCCAAGCTTCTCATTAGCTTCCTCTAGCCTCTCATGAGATGCATTGAGCTCATCAAAGGCTTGCTTAAGGGCTATAAGTTCCTTATGCAAGCTTTTGCATTCCCTTCTTTTGATGTCAAAGTATTCTTTAGCATCTTCTAGCATGTCAATTAATTCATCCTTAGTAGGTTCATCATCATCACTATCACTATCATTTTTATTTTCATGTTCATTATCATCAACAAGTTCTTCATCACTTTCATCATCACAAGATTATACCTTAGTGGCCTTAGCCATGAAGCATGATGAAGATTCAAAGAGAGAAGGCTTCTCATTAATGGCAATGCTTGCAAGAACCTTCTTCTTTGTGGTCTTGTGATCATCACTATCATCATCATCATCATCATCACTTGAGGAAGCATCACTATCCCAAGTGACTACATATGAACCACCCTTCTTCTTCTTGAAGGCCATCTTGTCCTTCTTCTCTTTCTTTTCCTTCTTGTCCTTCTTCTTGTTCTTCTTGTTGTCATCATCATTGTCACTATTGTATGGGCATTGAGCAACAAGATGATCTTTGCTTCCATACTTGAAGCACCTTCTTGACTCTTCTTTGTTCTTGGATGAAGTCTTCTTTCTTCTAGCACGGTAGCCCTTCTTCACCATGAACTTGCCAAATCTCTTGACAAATAGAGCCATCTTCTCATCATCATCATCATCCCAAGATTCATCTTCTTCACTTGATGTTTCTTGCTTTGCTTTGCCCTTGGAGGATGTGGCTTTGAATGCCACGCTCTTCTTCTCATCATTCTTCTCATCTTTCTTCTCCTTCTTTTCTTCCTTCTCATCATCATCTCTATATGTATCATTGGTCATTATATCTCCCAACACTTGGTTCGGTGTCATGGTGTCCAAACCACTCCTTACTAGAATAGTGACCAATGTGCCAAATCTTGAAGGTAAGCATCTCAAGAACTTGTGGGAGAAGTCCTTATCCTTCACTTCTTCTCCAAGTGCCTTGAGATCATTGATAAGCACTTGAAGCCTATGGAACATCTCCGGCACACTCTCATCATCTTTTATCTTGAAGCTTGCAAACTTTTCTTTGAGAATGTAAGCCTTTGCACCCTTCACAGCTTGGGTGCCCTCAAATGATTCTTCCAACTTCTTCCATGCCTCATGAGCCATCTCAATATTTTTGACTTGCTCAAATGTTCTTTCATCAATTGCATCATGAATAGCACTTAGAGCAATATCATTGTTTTGGAGAAGTACTTCTTTGGCCGCAGTGGGATTCTCTGGATCTTCAATCTCAATTTTTATTTCTACCACCTTCCAAACCTTCCTATTGATTGACTTGATATAAGTTGTCATCTTGGCCTTCCAATAGGGATAGTTGGAGCCATCAAATTGGGGTGGCTTCTTAGTGTTGTTGATTTGAGCCATTTTAACACCGTAGGTTGTTAAGCCTCAAATAACGGTGACATCGGCTTTGATACCATTTGAAAGGTCCTAATGGCTAGAGGGGGGGTGAATAGCCTAATAAAAATTTCTACAACAACACTTAACAAAATAGTTAGACAATTATGAGGCGAAGCAAGTGTTGTGCTAGCCTACTCAAGATGCAAGCCACCTACCACAATTCTAGTTTAGATAGTGTATATTCACACAAAAGCTATGACACTACCCTATATTAGTGTGCTCTCAAAGGCTAACTAAAGAGCCACACCAACCAAGCAAGCAAGCTCTCACAACTAGCTACACTAAAGAGCTTGTCAACTAGTTTGCGGTAAAGTAAAGAAAGTGATCAAGAAGGTTATACCGCCGTGTAGATGAAGGTACCAATCAATCATAAGGATGAATAACAATGAAGACCAATCACCTTAGAATCAAAGATGAACACAATGATTTTTACCAAGGTTCACTTGCTTACCGGCAAGCTAGTCCTCGTTGTGGCGATTCACTCACTTGGAGGTTCACGCGCTAATTGGCTTCACACGTCAAACCCTCAATAGGGTGCCGCATAACCAACACAAGATGAGGATCACACAAGCCACGAGCAATCCACTAGAGTACCTTTTGGCGCTCCGTCGGGGAAAGGTCAAGAACCCCTCACAATCACCACGATTAGAGCCGGAGATAATCACCACCCTCCGCTCAACGATCCTCACTGCTCCAAGCCGTCTAGGTGGCGGCAACCACCAAGAGTAACAAGCAAATCCTGCAGCGAAACACGAACACCAAGTGCCTCTAGATGTAAACACTCAAGCAATGCACTTGGATTCACTCCCAATCTCACTATGATGATGAATCAATGATGGAGATGAGTGGGAGGACTTTGGCAAGGCTCACAAGGTTGCTATGTCAATGAAAATGGCCAAAGATTATGAGCTACAGCCGGCCATGGGGCTTAAATAGAAGCCCCCATGAAATAGAGCCGTTATACCCCTTCACTGGGCATAACACGGGCGGACCAGACGCTCCGGTCCAACTGACCAGACGCTGCTCCTCAGCGTCCGGTCACCCGACGGTGTCCACGTGTCTCCTGCATTCAACAGTGAACGTTTGATCGCAACGGTCGACATGTTGACCGGACGCTCCGACAGAGCTGACCAGACGCTGGACCCCCAGCGTCCGGTCGTTTACAGTAAGGGTCCAAAACATGTTTTTGCCGACTGGACGTGTCTGGTCATGCTTGACCGGACACAGCCCAACGTCCGGTGCTTAACCCTAATCGCTGTGCCGACCGACAACACGACCAGACGCAGCCCTTCAGCGTCCGGTCGTAGAGCGACCCAGCGTCCGGTCAGTTGACCGACGCCAGCGTCATTGCGACCAACTCCATTTCACTTCTAACTTCTCCACCCTTGCTCAAATGTGCCAACCACCAAGTGTATCACCTTGTGCACATGTGTTAGCATATTTTCACAAACATTTTTAAGGGTGTTAGTTCTCCACTAGATCCTAAATGCATATGCAATGAGTTAAAGCATCTAGTGGCACTTTGATAACCACATTCCGATACGAGTTTCACTCCTCTTAATAGTATGACTATCAATCCTAAATGTGATCACACTCTCTAAGTGTCTTGATCACCAAAACAAAATAGCTCCTACAAATTATACATTTGCCTTGAGCTTTTTGTTTTTCTCTTTCTTCTTTTCAAGTTTAAGCCCTTGATCATCACCATGCCATCACCATTGTCATGTTATGATCTTCATTAGCTTCTCCACTTGAAGTGTGCTACCTATCTCATGATCACTTGATAAACTAGGTTATCACTTAGGGTTTCATCAATTCACCAAAACCAAAGTAGAGCTTTTAGCAGTGGAAAGGGATGGGCCCGCTAGCGGCTAGTACTCAGGCGCACGAGCACCGTGGGCATCCTGGCCCACGTTCGAGTCTCGGCCGGATACGATCCATGGTTTTTCCTCGAAGAAAGGCAGAGAGCCCTCGGGACCGATTGAACAGACCCGAGAACTATATGGATTGACCGCTGAGAATATGAAGTCGGTCACCAGCTGACCTAAGCCGAACCCCCACGAACGGGATGCCAGGGCCCCACTCGGACTAGCCCATTAACAGCTCACTGAGCACCATGATTCGTCCAATAGAAGAAGATCATGGCACAGCTCAGCCCCTCCATTTTTATTAAAAACGCTTGGGGGAAGACGATCACAAAGACAAGACGGCCCTCGACCGAACCCCTGCTATGGGTGGGGGCTCGAGGAAAGTTGGACTCGCAAGGAGACCGAACGGGCGGTCGTAGAATGACAGACCCCTGTAGGGGTCGAAATTAGGAAAGGCCTTTTCCGACCCACCAAATCTCACGGCTATACCCCCGAGGGGTCCGATCACAACGAAAGGGAATCGCTGTCCCCAGGACACGCCATGGGCGATAAAAGAAGGCCAAGGCCCTTAGAGTCCTCCCATTTGGACAAGCCTTCGAAGGAGTATTCTACTCCTCCACGGGCTCGGGGCTACTGTCCGTGACCAATACTATGGTACCCAAAGAAGAGGAGCTAATGATCATCAACATTGATTCATCCGAGCAGTCAAGAGTGCAACTACAACTCCAACTGACCCCTAGGTGTGCGGGCTCTGCCTGGCCTGACCTCTTGGGGCGGGCTCCGCCTCGCCCGACCCTGAGGCCGTGGGCTCCACCTCGCCCGACGCTAAGGCCACGGGCTCCGCCTCGCCCGACCCCGAGGCCACGGGCTCCGCCTCGCTCGACCCCTTGAGGGCGGGCTCCGTCTCGCCCGACGGGGATCCATACCGCCGCCAACCACTCCAGATCCAAACGTATGGGCCTAGGGCAAAACTCCGACACTAAGAAAGAGACCGGCACGCTCCGATGTAACTTATGGCCATGACAGGCCATACCTGAAGATTCACATCAAGAACAGCGTCGGACGTGCCGGTCCTATTCTGCCTAACCCTCGTACGAACGCTGACAGACGCGTTAGTTCACCACGACGCCCCCGGGACAGAATGTGACGCCATGACCGGCAGACGACGCCTGCAAATGGCGTCAGTGATGAACATGGCCGCGATGCGGAGTCGTCCCTGTTGATGTCTACAGGATCGGCGGGACCCGCATGAAGGAGAAGGACCCAGCGATCCTGTAAGCCTTTCTCTCTCTCGTTCTTCTCCTTTTCCTCTGTTGTAACCCGCGCTTTCCCTTGGCCTATAAAAGGAAAAGCGAGGCGCCCCATGTAGGGGAGAGACCCCATTGATCCAGATCCGTGCAAGACCGATCGATCGACCCATCGAAATTCGATCTAAATCCGCACAAGAGCACGACACGAACGCACGGCTGAGCAGCGATCGAGCTCTCAGCACCCACTCACTCCTTCCACCAGAGACTTGGGATCCCTTCCCTCTCTCGCTCGTTTGTAACCCTTTATTATAAACTTTCAGTGCTAGTAACACGAGCAACAACGATGAACTGGACGTAGGGACTTTCTGTCCGAATCAGTATAAACCTCGTATCCTCTAAGCACACCATCCGAGCCAAACACGCAATACTAAAAATTTACTCGTCGGTGGTAACTCGAAACACCGACATGTATCTTTTATTAACTCTTCTTTTGTATTTTATTAAAATAAAGATTAGGTCATAGATTGCAATCTTGAAAATCCGCACTGAATTTTCGGCTCAAACTTGAGTACTCAGAATTTCTGGCCGAGTGGTTTCAAATAAAAAAAAACAGGATAAAATCATGAAGTCGAAACAATGAGGATAAAACTCAATTGACGTTCAAAGCAGAGGGCAAGAACATCAACCTCAAAAGTACTAATAGTTATGATATTAAATTACTACATCAAATTCATCATAGTGCATAGAAAATATTTTCATAGTATATCTATTTAGGATCATAATTGTTTGACAATTTTTTTATAAACTTGGTTAATTTTAGAACGGTTTGAGACTAAACCCAATCTAGAACTGTTTTTGTTTGGACGAAGGTAGCAGATGTGTTAGTATGTTACTATTCCCTTTGTCGTGACTGTCGTCCTCGTGTTGACTTGGATTGCGCTTTTTTCTCTAGAAGATCGTCCCGTCAATCTCCTACATTATTACACTCCATAGATCTGCAAGACGTTAATCTATGACTGCAGGCAACAGCAACACATATCTCCATAATCCACAAAGACGGCGAGCTAAGTTGACTTGCAGCAGGATTCCTACCCATATTCCAGGCCATCAACGACTCGGTCAACGACTCGCCATTTGCCAGGGGTCGTCGTCGTGCTCGGTGCTCCATGGTAGTAACTCGCTGTCTCGGACGACCTCCAAGGAAAGGTACGTAACGTTAGCATTCGGACGCAATGAGTACCTGTAGCTTGTACCAGTATCATATCGTCGTTACGTACCGTCACCTCGCTATTAGGCAGTGGCCAATGCGTAAGACTGTCTCCAATTGATGATCTATGTGGGCACATAAACTCAAAATGGCCAGCAGGAGATTTAAAATTAGTCTTCAACAGAGTACCTATATGAGAGATTCATTTTGGGTTACCTGATAGACACAACCCAAATATGAATATCCTTTCTCCTGAAAACTCATTTGCAGAAAGAATTATCTTTTGGGTCCTGTTGTTGGAGACGATATCGAATGGGTATTGAACCTTTGACTGTAGCGCTACCCAAACGTTGAATAGATCTTGTATTTTGAGTGTTGTCATTGGAGATAGTTTAATGCGTGCAGTGCATCCATCTGCACAGTTCATTATTGATGATGGGCCCACATGCGAACTAGTACATCTTGTTTTATCGACAATTTGAAGTTGAAACCGGTAGCGATTGTTGTGGTGCCGACATGTAGGTCTTCAAGCACGGTGGATGTAACACGTTTGGGTCTTCCTAAACTCGTGTATAGTCATCGTATTACAAACGGTAATGCTCCACCACGTGCATCTTTCCCGTATTCATCCATCCGAACACTCCTAGCTAGATCCACGGATTGGCCTAAAGGCATGCTCCCTTCACCACAGAGTACACGGTTTATAAAAAAAACAGAGAGAGAGTGATATTTTTCCCATTCGCATCGGTCGTATCCGCCATGGCGTTTTCCACCCCCGCACCATAGCCACCCCAGCTCCTGCTTCGCCGCGCCGTGCCACTGCTCCTGTTCCGCACGTTCGCCCCACCGCTCCTAACGCTGCTCCTGGCACTGCTCCTGCTCTGCGCACCCGCCCTGCTACTCCTGCTCCTGTTTCGCGTGCCTACCCCGCTACTCTTGCTCCGCTGCCTGCCCCGCCTGACGACGCTGCTAGCGCAAGAAGCGTCGTGCCCTTGTGCGGAAGCCCTCTGGCCTCGCCTCCTGCTACAGCTGCGGCGTGCTGGTGCCCCGAGGCAGACCGAGGAGGAGGCACACCGAGATACGATGCATGTTGCAAGTGTACAATTCAAATGTTTCATATGTTTTAGAGGTATGTTGCAAGTGTTTCATACGAATGTTGCAAAAGTAGATCGGGATGTTGCCTATGTTGCAATGGTTGTACACGTATGTTGCAAGCGTCTGTCCTCAATGTTTTATCTGTTTTTTAGACGTATGTTACAAATGAGTTTATATGGATGTTGCATATGTTGCGCACATATGTTGCAAGTATTTTATCTAGATGTTACATATAGTTTGCAATGGCTTTTTAAGTATTTTTAAGTGTTTCATCAGTCTTCTTTTGTATGTTTCAAGTGTTGCATCTGGAAGTTTCAAAAGTAGATCGGGATGTTGGACATGTGAAAGGTCCTAATGGCTAGAGGTGGGGTGAATAGCCTATTAAAAATTTCTACAACAACACTTAGCAAACCGGTTAGACAAATATGAGGCGAAGCGAGTGTTGCGCTAGCCTACTAAAAAAGCAAGCCACCTACCATAATTCTAGTTTCTATAGTCTCTATCCATATAATGGCTATGTCACTATACTAAGTTAGTGTGCTCTCAAAGGCTAATTAAAGAGCCACACTAACCAAACTAATAAGCTCTCACGACTAGCTACACTAAAGAGCTTGACAACTAGTTTGTGGTAATGTAAAGAGAAAGAGCAAGATAGTTATACCACTGAGTCGAGGAATGAACCAATTAATCACAAGAATGAATACCAATCACCTCGAAATCAAATAATGATACAATGATTTTTTATCGAGGTTCACTTGCTTGCCGGCAAGCTAGTCCTCGTTGTGGCGATTCACTCACTTGAAGGTTCACGCGCTAATTGGCATCACACGCCAAACCCTCAATAGGGTGCCAAACAATCAATACAAGATGAGGATCACACAAGCCACGAGCAATCCACTAGAGTACCGCCGGGGAAAGATCAAGAACCCCTCACAATCACCACAATCGGAGCCGGAGACTATCACCAACCCCCAGCACGTCCAGTCCTATTTCTTCTTAGCGTCCGGTCAAAGGACCGAGGACGGCCTTCACTGCGCACCACTGACCAGACGCAGGGTCAGAGTCTGGTCACTGCGCAAGGCAGAGTCCGGTCAGTACGAAATAACTCATTTTGACCCCAAACTTCACCACCCTTGATCAAATATGCCAACCACCAAGTGTAACACTTCGTGCATGTGTGTTAGCATATTTTCACAAACATTTTCAAGAGTGTTAGCACTCTACTAAATTCTAAATGCATATGCAATGAGTTAGAGCATCTAGTGGCACTTTGATAACCGTATTTCGATATGAGTTTCGCCCCTCTTAATAGTACGGCTATCGATCCTAAATGTGATCACACTCACTAAGTGTCTCGATCACCAAAACAAGAAAGCTCCTATCAAGTTTTACCTTTGCCTTGAGCTTTTTGTTTTTCTCTTTCTTCTTTTCCAAGTCCAAGCATTTGATCATCACCATGCCATCGCCATCATCATGATTTTCACCATTGCTTCATCACTTGGAGTAGTGCTACCTATCTCATAATCACTTTGATAAAATAGGTTAGCACTTAGGGTTTCATCAATTTACCAAAACCAAACTAGAGCTTTCAACATGTTGCAATGGTGTTTCAAGTGTATGTCCTAAATGTTTCATCTGTTTTAGACGTATGTTGAAAATATTTCATCTGAACGTTGCAAAAGTAGATATGGTATTATACATATTGTAGTGGGACACATCCGCCCTTGCAGCTATTGGGCCCGCGTGCATATGTGTGGGAGCGGAGGCGCGCGAGCGACATGCACGGGAAACAGAGCGGGCGTAGATTGAGACACGGCCCCCGCATGAGCGCGCGCACGCGCGGGAAATGGAGCGGCTCGGGCCTCCACGTGAAGCAGGTGTAGGTGTGCGGGCGAACACCGCAGCATGCGTAGGCAGGGGCGCAGCAGGAGTGTCCAGCGCGCTAGCGGCTTTATAAAATTTGTTAAGCCCGACCATATTTATAGAAAGACTTAGCAACCTTTAGATCGAAAATAAATAAAATAAAATATAAAATTATATTTCTTGCTGGATTTAAATTTTAATGAAATTAATTTGGTGTTGTACATTTTTTAGATGAAGAAAACATTTATATTAAAAATAAAATTCAGACCTACTCCCTCCGTCCATAAAATTATCATTTTCACTTTCCAATAAGTCAAACATTATTAACTTTGATCAAATATATATAAGATAATATTCATATTTATGATCATAATTAGTATCATTATATGAGTCGTTGAATATATTTCTATAATAAATTTATTTGGAGCTATAAATTTTGCTAATATTTTTTACAAACCTAGTTAAATTTAAGAAAATTTGACCAGCACGAATATTATAGGGACGCTTTTTCTTGGACAGGAGAAGTATTCAACAAGGTGGTACGCAGCCATTATAATAACAAAAGAAAAAAAAAGAAGAATGATATCCATATCTTTAAGCATCTCCAACTACGAATATACTCTCTCTGTTCTAAATTATAGGTCACTTATCTAAATACATAGCAAATTAGATGTACCAGAAAAAATCAAAATAACTTATGATTTGGAACGGAGAAAGTATATTACTATGTTTCTTCTATAAACCTGATCGAACTAACCTAAACAACTCAAAATCTGGAATGGGGGGGTATATACACCATATTGTGTCCCTCAGTCGCTGCACACATCACGCATTATGGGGGGGAAAACTTTCAAATAAGAAAAAAACGATGTTTAAGAAAAAGTTATCTAGAGTCAGGTAGACATGTTTTTTTTTAAAAAAAATGCTATCAGTAGACTAAAAAGGAGACGAAACTCTACTAGTTACGAATCAGGTGATGGCTATATTCTTCGAGCACGCCTTGATGCCCCTTTCTCTCATGCAGACATACACAGCGGCATGCCCTTCAAAAAAAAAAAAATACAGCGACATGAACTCAGTGCTAACGACGACCGACTGGCAGGTAGATCAGCCATGGCGACCGGGTCCCGGTGTGCAGAATTAAATTAGCGATGGCCACACACCAGCAGCCATGGCGCGGAGGCCATCCACGACAGTCGCACAGGCACTGGAACATCAGGGCAGCCATTCATCAGCGATGAGATGCTTGGGCCCCTGTCGAGCATATAACAACGGCTCGGTCAGTGAGTGATTAGATTCTGCGTTCTGCGCCGTGAGGCCATGACCATGACAGGGATGACGGTTTTGGGGCACTAGGTCACAGGCTCATCCGGCGGGATCGTTGTATTCTTTGTCTCAAGCGAGTGCTGCGACTGTGCCATCCCTTTGGAGTGTGCGATGGAGATTGGAGAATCAAGCATGCCGTCTTGTTTTCGTGGTCCTCTTGTTCTCGGATCCGATGTCCATAAAATGAGCGAGCCGCACAGTTCTTAGAAAGCTATAGGTTTCAATATAATGATGGTATCTAGCGCACTAGGGTTTGAAAACTACTCACTCGGTTCGAAATTATAAGTCGTTTTGATTTTTTTTGGTTCATCCATTTTGTTATACATCTAAATTTTTATCTATTTTACTATGCATCTATATTTGGAATATGTAACACCCTCAGTGTTACACCCTAAATCAATTACTAAAACATGTCATGAGCATCATGTTTATGTGTTAATACCATGTGATAGAATGTATAAATAAATTTCTTGTAACTTAAAATGATCAATAAAAATGTTAAACGAAAGTTGATTCAATAGTTCAGGTATATCGAGTAGGGTTTAAAACTAATTTTTATTAAACAAAAATACTATAGAATATGTGTGTGGTATTTAAATAAAGTTTGAAGTACAAACTTTATAGATGATAGTGAAATACTTGTTGTCGAAAAATGATATTACTAGCTAATATTTCTACTAGTTTAGAAATTACAAATTGAAATCAAGTTCAGCTCAAAAACTTAGAAAGATTCTAAGTTGTCAACAAGTAAACATTGCTATGTTTAGCAAATTATTTTGAGAGATTGAGTTAAAGGGTGGTGTGATGTTATAGCTCGATTAGGTAGTCTCATATGCCATCTGTAGCATGGTGAAGATGGTTTGGCTCCTGAAGCAACCGTTTAGTCGTTTTGGGCACTTTAAAATTCGTGCACGACACAGTCTCGGGATGGTTGGCGTCGTGCGCGCAGTCACCGTGTGGCCACCCCGTGCCACACACATGGCCGCGTCCCGCGCGGTCACCCCTTGCCGCCACGTTGGGTCGGTCGGGCCACCTGGGCTTGGCCGAGGCGGCCGCAGCGAGCCGCTGGCCCCGCGCCCTGCTGCCCTGCCTCGCGCTGCCGCCATTGGTGCTGCCACAGTTGCGTTGCGCTGCCGTCGCCTCGCTGTCGCATCTGCACCCCCTGCGACTCTGCACCGCTGACCGCCCTACCGGTGGCCTTGCCGCTGCTGTGCACGCTTGGCGTATCCGCGGCATCGACACATGGCCATACCTGCTGTCGCCTCGCCCATTAAGGCGCTACAGTCGCTCGTGCCATGTCGGTCGCGCGCACGCCTTGTCTGTAGCACCTGCGCGTGTGCATCCTAATCGCGTCGCTCGCGTCCCGCCAAGGCGAGGATGAGCTGAGCTCTGACCTACCCCCTCCCCTCTCTCTTCGCTGCTGCCTTGGTGGACTAAGCCGCACCATAAAAACAAGCAGGGAGGAGTCGCCATCGCCCGATTCGTCGCATCGCTGGCTTCATCACCTAGCTGCCTAGCTACCCGCCCCCACCCCGCCTTGAATGGCGCCCGGTCGAGCTTCAATTTTGGAGCTTTTCCCCGCCACTGTGCCGATAAGGCCGAGTCCGCCCATCACCGAGGGCAGCTCTCATCTGACCACCTCGGGCCAAATTGGCTGCACCGCTAGACTCGCCTCGAGCCCCTCCTTGCAATGCGCACCTGAGCCGTACCCCTACCGCTGTCCCAGCGCTGCTGACGTGGTCGTGTCCACCGTGACTCGTCGTCAAGTTCACCGCGCGTACGCGGCCGGCCTTGCTCGGGGCGTCTCTGGCCGAACCATCGCCTCGGCTAGGTCCTTGGTGAGTCGTTGATGCTCACCCACTACCTCTACTACTCCCTTAGCGCCGTGGCTCACCGAAACATCGTTGTCGCCACCGCAGGTTGTCCGTCGACATGGAGAGGTCGCCCTGCTTCGTCTCCGGTCTCCGAATCGCTGCCCATTGTTGAGCGCTGCCCCGTAGGTGAGAATCGGTCCTCTAGATGGGTCGAGGGGGTCCCTAGTTGGCCGGTGTAGCGGCCCAGTGCTTACATAGAATGGTTTGCTAATGAACTAATCATGACTGCTATTAAACACACATACATAAGGATTCACTAGTAGTAATGCTTTTCGCAAAAAGGAAACCCAACAAAACCATAAAGCTTATCATACCCTTTAGAGTCAGGAAATTATTCTCACTAATCGGGTAAGTCTTGCGAGTACATTGTGTACTCAGGGTTTATTTACCCTCGTTGCAGGTGCAGCTTGAGGAGTGGTTGCTGTGTGCAGGATTCTTCTGGTGGGCACAGACGGATCCTTATATCTTATCGTTTGATGTTTATTTCAATTCCGCTGTTTAAATTCCGCACTCTGAACTTGGTATTGTAATAATGTATTTTTGAAAACTTTTGTTGTATGAAATGGACTAGGTATTGTAAACTCGTTCTCATTAGTGGATTCTGAATGAAAAACGTGGATTGTTTGAGTTCTCCCTTGAGGTGTGCTCGACGAAACTGTCCGATGTAGCCAACTTTCGGGGTGTTTAGTGTCTAGCGAAAGACGAACGCCTTTAAAGGTGTGTTATTTCGGACGATTCTGCCACAAAATTGATAGAGTAGAACTGTTTTTCTTGCGCTGCGTTGTTATTTTGACACCCCTAGCAATGGTATGACGAGCACTCGAAAACTGGCCAAATGCAGAACCAATCTTAAGATATAAGTATTAAAAGTTTAGGATAAATTTAGTACCTACATCAATTCAAAATTGTTTATCTCTATCTGTTTTATTTTCTGACACAATAGGTATGTTACCTTATGTGAGATAAACAGAGCTACTTCAGATGTTAGAAATAAAATGAGGGGATATTTTAGTTTATTTTTAATAATGCCCTATGTGCACAAGTTAGATAATCTTTTATAGCATAATTTAGTTGCAAATTTAGAGGTTACTTTATATAGTCGTTCATAATTACATACAAATTTATAGAGCTACTTCATATTATCTTTTGTAAGGCCATGGGTTACTTTAGGTTCCACAGAAAAATTTACCTTATATTTCTATGGCCTTTAGGGTGGGCACGAGCTTAACTATAATCCATTTGAGCCACCCTACAGCGCGGGCAAAGCGCATTGTACTCAAACTCCTTCTTTCTTAATACAATGATGCGCAAACCTTTTGTGAGTGCAAGAAAAAAAAAGTTTACCTTGTATTATTTTTCTAAATGGCAAAATATAGATAATTTTTTTAAAAAAAATGGAATTGTTCTAGTGGCTTTTATCATAAATAATGATTTAAGTTTATCTAATTGATAAATAATAAGTCTTACTAAATTAATTAATAAATACATTTTTATAATAAACTTATTTGAAGATATAAATGTTGATAATATTTTGTATAGAGTATACACTACTACACAAATAGTTTCGCGAGGCATTGACCTCACATTAATGGAGACGGGCACAGTTGGGTGCCGCCTCTGTTAATCGTGGCCAGCGCCCGTGGCCGAGCGCCCGCCTGCGTTAATGGTTAACGGGGACGGATGTCGTCCATTAACGAAGGCGACCGTCTTTAAACGACCATCTCCGTTAATGGAGTATTTTTTAGGATAGTTTGACTCATTATGAAGTGAGAGTTTTTTTGGGAGGGGGGCGGGGGTGCTGAGGGACTATATTACTTTTGTTGTAATAATGGTTACACCGTGATTGTGCAATGATGCATAATCGCAGGAAAATATGTATGTGCCCTGATACTCTTTGCATTGCAAATATCAGGTTACACACGGATGGCATATTTTAATTAAGCCACTACCATGCGAGGATTTTTTAATGAGTTTTTTTAAGTTTTCTTTTGGAGAAAGGTGATTGATCGACCCACCTTTCTCAGCAAGGTTTGCATGCTTAACTATAATGCAAGGACAAGACGGCTAGGTAACAAAACCGATCGTCACCAAGACCTAGCTACTCCCTTGGACCGGGAACCAAATTTAAGCGAAGGTATCAAAGCCAAAAAGAAAAGAACAAAAGGTGAGGCATAAATAACAGACTATATGCCTCATCTTTCTGTTAAAGATATGGTAGTATATATATAGGAATAGCAACAGATAAAACGAATTGTCCGCTTGGTCGAATCATCCAGATAGAGAGAGAGAGAGCTACACGCATACAAACCGGCCTCTGAAATTTTATGAGGTAACTGGAGTACCGTAACAAAGCTTTTCTTTTTTGCAGAGATTACTAGTGAAGGAAGTGAGATTTGGTCATGGAAGGCATGTTTATATAAGCACCAACAGGTTTTTTGAACAAGTGACAACAGGAGAGGTACACTTGGCACGCGTACGACTGACTGCACACACGCACACGGCACAGTGTTCGTCCCAAAAATAAGCTCCAGCTCATTGGCACATTGACAGAGCGAGCCATATATCCATACCGCGCCACGGACCGGACACACAGTGCAACAAGTGCGTGCGTATGTACGTGCATGGACCATGAGCACCGACACACAGACCAGACATCATCACAACTACGCACCACTATCGATCCTAGGAGTATTACCGATACACAGAGTGAGGAGCGAGTAACCAAGTGTGCACTCTCTGCAGGCATCACACTTGGATGTGGTCGAGCTCCTCGTCGTCGGCGGCGACGGACTGGCTCTGCAGGCGGCGGAGCTTGAAGGAGGAGAGCTTCTGCGAGTGCGACATGTCCTTGTGGCTGCTGGGCGCTGCTTCCTCGAAGCGGATGAAGGTGTAGGTCCAGGCCCCGGACAGCGTGCCGAGGACGGGGCCCAGGAAGTAGATCCAGAGTCCGGTGTAGAGGTTGCTCGCCAGCGCCGGCCCCAGCGTCCTCGCCGGGTTCATCGATCCGCCCGACACTGCCCTGCAATCACCACTCGGTAGGTTTCCCTCGCGTCTCAGTGCTCAGTTCATTCCTTCATCTCAACTAGCTCTATTACTATGTCACTATATGTCAGCGTGGCGTGTGCGGGTCGCTCTCGGGACACGGTCAAATTTACGTTACGAACCAGGTCAGGGCTGGCGTACTAAACTTGCTACGTAGGACATGCTAGCTAGCTGAATTAAAGAATCGTTACTGCTGGCTAATCATGTTTTGGATTTTGCTCTTGTTTACTAGTACTAGTAGGAAGGAGGCAACTGTTGGTTTTATAGTAATCAAATGAGTATTGACGTAGCCCTCTCAACTATTTTCTATTTTCAACCTGAATAATTAAGTATTCTACGAATTGAATAACCCGGCATGTATATGTGTTGTCAGTCTCTAATCGCGCGTGCGTGCGTATTTATGTATTTACCCTGCGAAGATGGACGTAATGCAAACCGCGGAACCAACTGCCAACCCCGCCAACTCACCCACCTGCATCATCCACGACAGAAAAAAAAAACATCGTCAGAATCGTCGTTTTCCACGGCGAAACCAACAGCAATCACTGCTCGGGCCTCAGGTCCAGCACACTTACCGCTCTCGTGTCCGTGGCGACGGCGAGGGTGACGAACATCATGTTGAAGGTGACGATGATCTCGATGATGAGCGAGTGCCAGTGCGGCCCCGTCGGCGTGGTGCAGCCCAGCACGGCGATGGGGTGCAGCACGGCCTTGAGCACGAACGACGCGCAGATGGCGCCCGTGAACTGCGCCGCCCAGTAGAACGGGACCTGTTGCCATATATACATACACATGCAACGCACTAGCTCGTCAGCATCCCGCAAACGTCATCAGAGAGAGAGAAAAAAAAAGGAACGACAGCATCGTGCATCGCTTCACAAATCACAAAGATATAGGGTGCACCTATCGGACCCGGATGCGGTGCTCGGCACGGCACATCGAATCTCGGTTCGGGTCAGCCTCACCCTCACCCCTCACCCGTCGTGAAACAGGGCTCGCATGCAGCCGGCAACTGAGCCAGCCAGCTGCCGGAATAGGGTGCCAAACCAGAGGCCGCCCGCGCTGCCGTTTTCGGCACATCCCCGAGGAATAATACATGTGCATGTGCACATGCCGCAGCGTGCGTGGCGCGGCCACTCCCTCGGTCCCTGTCCCTCCCCGCACCACCACCACCACGGAACACCTCTCGCCTGCGCCGCACGCGCGCGGCACCCGACCCAACGGCCAAATTCACCGTTTTCTGCCAAAAAGGACGGGACGGGAGGGAACACTTGTCTGTCTCCGGCCTTCAGAACGCGGAGATCGTGCCCACGAAAGCGACGTGGCCGGCCGACGGCCCGGCGCCAATCTGGTCGGTTGGGGTTGGAGCCCATGTGGATGGCCATAGCCAGGCTCTTGCGTTTTGGCCGTCCTCAAGCACTTGCGTCTTGGCATTGGCACGACTACACGAGCTTCTGGCTGGCAGTTTCGCTTCATGTCAGCTCAGCTGCTGGAACCGCCGGCAGGTATTCACATGCCGTGCCCATGCCCAACGTATATATTGCGTGCCCTATCTGTATATATACAAGTACTAGCACTCTGCATTATTTGTGTTTGCTAATGCTACTGATTGCTTGGCTCCAGGTTTCAGCTAGCTAGGCAACCGAATAGGCCAAGGAAAGGGACGTGTGAGGGGAATGAACAAGCTACGGTCGCTGCTACAAGATTCTTTAATTCCGCGTGGGCACTATTTGGGCTATGAATATGAAGCATACACGATTGGTTGGTCCGGGACAACAAGCTACATGCATCATGCATGAGCATATACTAAGCGTTGTTCTTTGACTTCCTTTTAGATGAGGATAATACTAAGCTAGACCTTGATCATTTGGCATCTATTATGCCTTAGAAAAAGGTGAATAATTTGGCCCATGATCACACCATGACAAGTATGTGCAGCTCAACTTAAGCCATGTATTTGGTTTTGTGTTTAATGTTAGTATAGTTCTCAAACATTTTAGATACGGCAAAACCAGGTGAGACAGATACCCCTCTTGTTATATATCCATGTACCTGTTGGTCAGAACAAGTTATGTTTATGTTTAAATATTCTGACACACTTGTATCCAGGCATTCGAAATATACGAGTGTTATATATGTGTCTGTTTAGTTCCCAAAATTTTGCAAAATTTTTCAAGATTCCCCATCACATCGAATCTTTGGACGCATGCATGAAGCATTAAATATAAATAAAAAATAAAACTAATTACACAGTTTAGACGAAATTCACGAGACGAATCTTTTAAGCCTAATTAGACTATGATTGGATACTAATTACTAAATAACAACGAAAGTGCTACAGTACCATTTTCCAAAAAAATTCGCCAACTAAACAAGGCCTATGTTTGCCAACGTCTGTTTTCCTCTTAGAAATATAAAATTGGTTGAAATGTGTTGTCTATATACTAAAAAGGGACTGAAATATATAAGAATGTCAAAGGAAGAAGAGCTCAGCAAAGCGAAAGGAATCGCTGGTGTGCGTTGTTATATGTCACTGAGGAGCTTAGCTGTACGCATGTCAACGAGTGCATCGTTATGCCCAATCAACTATGGTTCAGTTTTGATGCAAGAAGACGAAGTCTGCAGCAGGCTGCAGCCTGCAGCTGTAAACAACAGTTGCGAACGCGTACCTGAATCCAGGGGAAATGGCGGAAGACGGCGAACGCAAGCGTGACGGCGGGGTTCATGTGCGCGCCGGAGATGTGGCCGACGGCGTAGATCATCACCGTGACGATGAGCCCGCCGGCGACCGACTGACCCAGCTGCGATATGCGGTCCTTGTTGCTGCCGTAGATCCCCGCCGCCCCACAGGTCACGAACACCAGCAAGAACGTGGACACCACCTCCGAGACCACCTGTTGATGGGTTCCATGGGAGGGAGCACCACACACAGTCTCCGGTCATTAACAACCAACGAAACGACAACAGAATGAACCAGAAGAAGCTTCTGTCTCTGTGTGACGATGATCTGCCTCACCAGACACCAGTCACCACCATAGATATGCATACCTTCTTGGGGAGGTGGGGAGGGAAGATGTCCGCCAGCGATCGGTCGTAGTACGTGGGGGGCATCATGGTGGAGTTCTGCACCGCGCCGATGTCATGGATCTCGTTGTTAAAGTTGGCCCTGGAGTTCGATCTCGAGTTGGTCGACATTTCCGGCGATTAGAGCTAGCACACGTACTGCACTCAGGAAGAGAAGGAGGAGGAAGAAGAAGCTCTACTCGCAGCTATGTGTCTGCCTCTCTTTCTTGCTTGCTTGCTCTTGGAGGCAGTAAGCAGGAGGTATTTATAGGGAGAGCCAGGTCCTCAAGGAGTGAGCTAGAGGTGGCAGGTACACAACGCCTTTTTATTAGGCCTACTTGTCGGGTCCACAGAGGCGCAGTGCTACTTATTAGCTCCCTAATCGGCCAGGGGATCGATCATCGCTGCTCAAATGAATTTCCCCGATTTCGTTCCAGCTAGTTTAATCTCTTCCAACACGTTGTCGGATCGCCATTGGACGGGATGTATGAACTCTCACGTTTATATTTGCTCTTACTTAAGGACACGAATTCGCGTCATCGTTCCCGTGACCGCAGACAAAACAAATGGTATTTGTGTCTGCAGCAGGTAAAATAATTTGGGGTTTATCAATTGGTAAGTGTGTATAATATGCCGCGGGATAAAGCGCGACGTCGAGGTCATGACGCTGGTATAGTATAGGGGTGTGGGTGACGAACAAATTCTAAAATAGGGAGGGCCGGGGGGCGCTTGATCCCAAGCGACAAATGCTATTGTAGGGACGGATATTTTGGCGTCGCCGGACTTGGTATAATAAGTTGACGTTTATTTAGCATATTCTGCTCGTACAATTCAGGTAGCATGAGCAAGCCAACCAGGACAAACCGTGCCGAAATTTACCATTGGTTCAGGGACATCGTCGCTGTCATGGCATTGCCGCCATTGCCGTATTACCGATGGAGCTGCAGCAACTGAGCAATTTTCAATTGCAGGGTCGCCGACTCGGCTTGCCCATCAGTGACCGAATTCAAATGATGAGCAGTTGTAGATTTGCTAAGAATGTATTACAATACGGAGTTATCCTAACCACTCTGTGCTTCAGCAATCAGCATGCAAGCTGCAGTTAGTGCTCTGCGGACCGCAGACCTTCTGAATGAGCTAAGAACCAATGCTTGCATCGATTGTCACTGTCAAAACTGACCTGCCACTGGTTTCAAAAACGGGAAGAACAACCTGCCACTTCTGAAAATATCATCTTCGTTACTTCAACGATTACCAGTCCTGAGTACTCCAATCTGATATTTCTCTTCTCACCTTCACTTTGCTTTCTTTTTTTTTTGGTTTTCCAGGCTTAACTGAAAACCACTAACTGTCTTCAGGGTTAAGAGGTCAGACCTACCCAACTCGGATGGTCTACATTTTCACCATCTTGCTCCGCTGCATAGGATCCTCAACAATTGCCGGTTTGAGCAATGCTTCAAAAGTACAAACGATGTACCAATCCTAACACCGGCATTTGTCCACTTTTCCCTCTGGTACTAATTTTTGTACCACTGTGTTGTCTCAGTACATGAATTGCGCGTTCCTGACATTTTCAGGCCTAATTTGCTGGAGGTAGGCCCATTTCATGGACCACCAATCCACCATATGGTGTGTCAACAGTGCTGGTACACATCACGAGTGTATGGCAGTTATGCCACTTCCTCCTGTGGGCTGCAATCGCAAAGCTCCCTGATGGGGGAGTAGTAGACGGTAGGCACGTGCACTGCGCTCCAGCATTGGACTGTGATGTCTCGCAAGGCAAGACCTTCCATTTCCACGGCGTGGCACTGTGCTTTTCAAAAAGAAGGCGGCTTTGTTGATCACTACAACTCGTTTCAAGTCAGCCACTCAACTTGGGAAAATCCGAAACCTCTAGAACTCTGCCAACCTAGCTTTGCAGGCCGACTGCGCACTCTAAGAACTCACTGTTACTATCAGTTAAGGATTCTGCACCGCGTTTCAGGAATTTTTTTGTGAACGTGTGCAGAGATACTGTACAAAGAGGACGCGTACAAGAAACAGTTACTGGTATCCATACACGTGTGGTGTTTGGGTGTGGCGAGCTGGTGATTTCGCTTCTGATTTTGTTAAAGGTGAAGCAGACGGCTCTGCTGACCTGAATCTAACAAACAGTGCGTTAGCATGAAGCCACAAGAGGAAATGCTTCTCTCGTCCACGGAAACCGAACCATGATAGCTGACGAGAAATCGATCAGATAGGCCGAAGATGCATCCTGACACACACTAGTATTATTGATATCTTTCTTTGCTGATCATTGCTTTGCTTTGTCTGCACCTACACTGCAGATGCACCAGAGCTTCAGAAATCGTCACTCCAGTCCATTCAAGCTCTTGCAATTAGCCTGCCCTAGCCCTGGCCCTGCAGCCATCCATATCACCCGTAATTTCAGAGATAAACACAGTTCAGGTTCCACACTGAACTGCTTTGAGCTTGAGCTCAAGTCCAACCTAGACGCGACAGTGCGACACCTGTAACCTGTGTCAACTGTCAACTGTCAAGGCGTGCCATCCGATATCTGCTTAGGTCACTGTTAGTGTCCTGGAGACCTGGACGGCTGGACCCCTGGCCACCAGTTCAGCACCTGGTGTCTGAGTCTGAAGAAGCATCATTAGTTGCAGTAGAATCACCATCCATGGTTTATTACCTGCTTTACCCAAGTCCAATTAGTAGGAAGATATAGATTCTTGCAGCTGTAGTGCTGTCCTGGCTCACGCCTGACCCCAGAACTTGGATCTCGACACAAGAACCATATCAACTTCCCCGTCAAATCAACCTGAAACTGTGGCCTCAAGCGTCTTAGCACACTGCTAGTAGTGTTCCGACTTCAGGTACGTAAGGATATAGGATACCCATTGGCTGCCGGAACTTCTCTGTGGCAATGGCATCCCGATCCTGGACGTGCGTGGTGCTCCGATCCACACCTCCTTGTTAGCACCCTCAACTAATTGAGCATTTGAGCTACTAAGTGATCAGTCCCATCACCGTGCCTATTAGCTTCTCTTGGATTAGCTAGATTAGAGCAGTAGAAGCATCGGTACATGTTGGCCATTGCACACACTGACGCCCGAGTCGTCGCCATAGCTGTGTAGGCGTATATGATTCTCAGCGACACGAGAGGGTGTGAGCAATGTCGACATGAGATAGAGAAGTTGACATGCGATAGTGGAGGCTTGATTGCGATTTGCGAAAACCTTGCTGGTTTTTTACCTAAACGCTAGCCTATCTGTCAGGCGGTGAATGCATCAGTTGATCGGCGGCTGCACCGAACTACGGATGGAAAGGAAGAGTCTTGAGTCTTCACTCTTCAGGACAGGACCGGACTGAAAAGGGCGACACCAGCCTGATCCTGACGCCGTTCTCGCGCCAGTGGAGGGCTGGCGGCTGGCCGCACTGATCGCTTCATCATTCGTGCCAATGATTTCTCTGGAGCTAGCTCGGGTTGGCTGCTCTCGCTAGCTTCCAGGCTAGTGGCTAGTGAGTGCAGAAGACATTGTCACGATGTGCGTGCTTTTTTTTATAGGAACGCACAGGAGGCTTACCTGATTTCTGAACCCTTTTCACTTTGTCTGCAGCTTGCTCTTGTGCCTGCATTATTCTGCATGTATGCCAGATCAGTTCTTCTTCCTGAAGCACCTGTGGTTAGTTACAAACCGTTTGCGTGATACAGCTATTGTCTATCTGAATTCTGAAACTCCAAAGTGTCTGAATTCTGAAGATTCAGCAAAAGAGGTCATTATTTACAAGAAGAATCTCTTTTTTTTTTGGTGCTGAAAATAAAGTTGCTACAAAATAAAAAAGTTCAGAAGGAAATATCCTCTGTGTGCTTCCCTGCAACTCCTGGTGCATAGCATTCTCTGACGTAGCATCACGCTTGCGTGTAGCCATTATCCCATCAAGAGGAGCCAGAGGGCAACCTAGGTCGCCCGTGAACATGACAGGAAGCCATCTTAAAAAGAGCCTGTCAGTTGACTAAACTGGCTTACGACTTCCATTCCAAAAGTACACGACAAGGAAACCTTCACAATTCGCCAATCCCGTGAGTTAGTGGAGATGGAATCCGCAATTAATCTGGCGACAGCGTTGTTTTTACCTCTGTCAGGATGAGTGCCAGCCCCCAAGTGGATCAAGTGGTCGCCTGGACTCAACCGTCCATCGCCATTTCTCTATTCCCCTGCTTTCGGCTAAGTACGGACAGCTGCACAGTGGTTTAAGAATGACACAATCGAGTGATTAGGAAAGGAGAGCGGGCGCGAGGGTGGTTAACGAAAGGTTTGTAAACAATTAGCGGCGGACAGCTCGATGAGCTTGGATCATACGGAATGGCGTCACCGATGAATGTTGAAAAGAATGGCGTCGCTGTAAGCGTGCGTCAATTTGATTTGATCCTGTAGTGAGCCCACACTGAACTACTATTGAGAGTTGCGGCGCCTGGGCTTTAATGTCAGCCTTATGGGCCACAATTTGCTCGGTGCAGAATTCCATCCTCACACAAGCGGGGCCAAACTCTTGGCCTGCCACGGACGACTGCGCTATTTCCTGATGTGGGCTCGTATCACAGCCCAGGTCAGCGGGGCTGTGTGTCTGGTTGGGCTGCCTCGGGCCTTGCGGTGTTGGCGTGGCAGCTCGTGGCTGCGCCGGTTCTCCGCGGTGGTGCGAGACCGAGACCTGAGAGCCGAGAGAGTCAGAAGCGAAGCGAAGAGAAACCAAGCAATCCGCCTCATCCCCGGCTCGGCGGCTCGACACGATGCTAGCGACCGCCTCGCCGCACCTCCAGGCGGCCGCGCGCCGCCTCTCTTTAGCGGTGCCCGTGAATCAGGGCTGCAGCAGCGTCCGCCTCCCGCACCGACGCCCCGGCCGGTACGCGTCGGTGCGCGCGGCGTCGACGGCCGCCCCGCCCGCGAAGGAAGGGGCGGAGGACCTGGGGTTCCAGGAGATGTCGTCCGGGACGCGGCGACGGTACTACATGCTCGGGGGCAAGGGTGGGGTCGGGAAGACGAGCTGCGCGGCGTCGCTGGCCGTGCGGTTCGCCAACGACGGCCACCCGACCCTCGTCGTCTCCACCGACCCCGCGCACTCGCTCAGCGATTCCTTCGCACAGGTCGCTCATCCCGCTGAATGCTTCCTGAGACATGCTTGATTCTAAAGCATCTTGTTCTTACTTAACTGCTTCATTTTGCTTCCTTGGCGTTTCAGGATTTGAGTGGTGGGACGCTCGTGCAGGTCGAGGGCCCTGATTCACCTCTGTTTGCGCTTGAGGTGAGAAATATCATATTCTGAACAGTGACAAGGACCTATGGAACATGCAGATCAATTGAGCATAAGTGTTGCAAAAAGCACCGTGGGTGTGGTGGAGTCATAGGTGCACTGAGTCTACACACCTCCATCTAAAAATTCTGAGCAGTAGTGTAATAGACTAGTAGTTAGTGTTCCATAATATAAGCATGTATGAGAATTGATTTCCATTGGCCACGAGCAGCTTTGATCCTTGCAAGATGAAGCTCCTGGCCGGTTGGCAGTTGCTGCCATTATTGATTTCTCTTAACAGGGCAGTTTGCATTCCTGTTACCTCAAACTTTTTTTTATTATGAATGGTTACAGTCTTCTAACAGGGCAATGCCAATGAAACTAAAATAAGTGTGATGAGTTGACAACTTACATTGTTATATTCATAATGCCTAGAATAGATTTTTTAGTGGAAACAATAGGAGAGTGCCCCACTATGAATGCCTAGAATAGATTGGTGCGCACCGTTCTTATGTGTGACATGTTCGGAGTTTTGATGCAGATAAATCCTGAGAAGGCCCGGGAGGAGTTTCGGACAGCAAGTCAACAAAATGGAGGGACTGGGCTAAAAGATTTCATGGATAGCATGGGCGTTGGGGTGGTTGTTGAGCAGGTGCATGATCATATTTATGTATACTTTGTGTTCAGTCAACTTTCAGTAACCTGAGCATAAAGCACTTTGTTCCAGTTCAGTTCAGTATTTGGCTAATGCCATCTTCCAGTACAGCTTGGAGAGTTGAAATTGGGGGAATTATTGGACACACCACCACCTGGCCTGGATGAAGCAATTGCAATTTCTAAGGTAAGAAGACATGTGCATAGCTTATGGTATCCCTCCTTCTCATTCTTCTGATTGTAGTTTGTGACCTCCATTTTTGTGTCACTCAGGTTATGCAATTTCTTGAAGTACAAGATTACAGCATGTTTAGCCGCATTGTATTTGACACTGCCCCTACGGTAATAACCCTACCATTGTGTATCAAATTTTGAGTCAAGATACCCAGTCACATTATCAGCTATTATTTGCTTCATTTTTTGACAGGGCCATACACTCCGGTTACTATCCTTGCCAGATTTCTTGGATGCGTCCATTGGGAAAATCTTGAAGGTATTTGTTAGCTTCCATGCTTTGTGCTATTATGCTATGATTTAAGGCCCTTAAATCCTTAATATACACTGATTGCTGAGTGAAGAAAAAAATAGTTATATTGTAATCTTCTTACAATCCCCTTGTTTTATTCTGATGGCTCGACTTGTAGTGATTGCATATCCTTCTGATATGGTTTCCTGTGACTTATTTAATATAGCCTTCTGCACTGTGCTGTATTATTAACACATTCAGTTTGTGAAATTGGATAGCCGTATGTGCTTTTCTACATCTATGTGCTCAAAACATTCCTTATACTATGTTCATGTCTGTGTTAGTGAGCTCAACATTTTATTTTCCTTGGCGTTGCCAAACATCACATGCATCTCATTGAAATGGCTTGGTATGGCCAAAGATCATGACTGCCAGTATGCAACTATTTGTTCATTCCATCTGCTGTCTCTATAATTTAATTGGAATTTGATAATGATGTTGTTCTTCAGATATCATAGCTAGGAGATAATATTTCATCAGATGTTTATCGTTGTGTTCCGGCAACTTGAAATGGTGCTGTTTGTATCTTGTTGAGGTCTGCCTTCTTTTTGCAGCTGAGGAGCAAGATTGCTTCTGCAACATCAGCTATTAAATCAGTATTTGGACAAGAGGTCCAACAGCAGGATGCAGTAGGTGTTCTGCTCAGTTCCTGTGGAATACAGTATATTTGTTTCTTCACTAGGTGTTCTAACCTCTAACTCATATTCATCCTCCTAAAGGCAAACAAATTAGAGAAACTCAGAGAAAGGATGGTCAAAGTGAGAGAGCTTTTCCGTGACACGGAATCAACAGAGTTTATAATCGTGACAATCCCAACGGTAACTTTTGTATTCTTAGCTCCCCATCCCCCTAGCATATGTACTCCCTTGAAGGTAATACTTGGCATTTTTTAGGTGATGGCAATCAGTGAGTCATCAAGACTGCATTCTTCGTTGCAAAAGGAAAGTGTTCCTGTAAGGAGACTCATTGTGAACCAAGTTCTGCCACCTTCAACATCAGACTGCAAATTCTGTGCTATAAAAAGAAAGGTACAAATGATGTGGCACCGACAGTTTAGATTTTCAGTTAATATCTGGTTCTTGTAAAAACTACCGGCCTGCAGGAAAATTTATGCATCTCATTTTCTTTTACACAGGATCAAACACGTGCATTGGATATGATAAGGAGTGACCCGGAGTTGATGGGTTTGAACATTATCCAAGCACCTCTTGTGGACATGGAGATTAGAGGTGTTCCAGCTCTCAAGTTTTTGGGTGATATAGTTTGGAAGTAACTTCAGCTGTGGGAAACAGGATCACTTATAAGGGTGCTTAATTGGCCAATGTTACTGTTAGCCTGCTGCACGATTGCATTGCTCTGCAACTGACAATCTGTGGGCTCTTCTGGTATAAGCTTGAGAAGTTGTTTGCAGCTACAATACAGCATAACATACCCCCCGTGCATTAAATCTGAGTAGAAAGCACCGAATTGGAGGGTTTTGCTGCACGCCTGCACTAGCGTTTGATGACCGGTTGCTCTTGGCAGTGATGCCAGTCGCCAGATTCGATTTAGTCCCAAATCAGGCTAATTGAGCTGAAATGCTGTAATGTTTATCCTTTTGTATACATTAATTATTCCCAAGATAGATAGCAACACTTGTGGCCTTTTGGTTCGACGGCTTTGTGAAACTCTTCGTTTTTCCATACGTGCCATGTCAACTTTGTACAAGAAATGAGTTTTTTTCCTTCTCCCCTGATGCAGTTGTTCAGGATATTTTTAAGCATTGGTTTATCTGCCAAGCGATGATGCTTGGGCTTGGGACGCTACGTTGATGTGATCAAACGGGTAGATAACACTGTAGAGGACAGGACGCGCGTGCCGCTCCGGAGCGTGTGACGTGTCTTTGGATTTCGCGCAGCATGCAGACCCGCGCCGCCCATGCAGGCCGATCCGGAAGGCAGTTCTGCTTCGGGAGTCGGTTCTGCAAGAGAAAATTATTCCGAACTACTTTTGAATGGTAGTAATATTTTTCTCTCATGATATTTTAACATAAATATTAGCATAAACCAAATTTTAGCATCAGAGCGAAGAGGCATATGTCTCTGCCGGTTTCTGCAGAAATGCTACTGGCCTATTGCCGCTATCCTTGTCATTGCATCGTCCAATCTGAATCTTGCATAGGAACCTGATGACATAACCTACCAAGGATCCACCGTTGCAATTTGTGGTTTTGATTTTGTAAAACCTTGAAATGGTGTGAAGCTGTTTCGAGAATACTCCTATTTTGCAAAACCTTTGGCACGGAGTGCTAGCTAGTCCTACTCCTTGTTGGTCTTAATGTATGGTTTCATCGAAATAAATTTTATCCGACATATATCATATCTTCTATCATTTACCTATCACATATTTAATTTTCCGACTTATTTATATGTTGGTTTCTGTGTAGGCATAGTTTCATGTGTCTAAGACATTATTTGCTCCTCTCTTTCTTCCTTAATTACAATGTCACATTATTTTTTATTTATTTGGGGTCTTAATTAATAATCTCCTACAACTAAAAAGAATAAGCGTGTGTACTTTTTGGTGCGACATTCCAACGTGGGCCCATAGTCCTGCCTGCTGCGTTCCCGCAGCCCTCGCTCCTACACCTATCCCTTGCAACAAAATTCTTCCTTCCAAATTAATCGTGCACAATTATAGCAATACAATTTGCTAAATGAGGACTATATATACGAATGATTGATTATAGACCAATTTCAATTCTTTTTTTTTGAAGGAAGAAAGAATATCAAGGATTACGTGAAACCGAGCAACCAAACCACCTTCCATGCATGGCGCCGCAATGGTGCATGCAAACAGGAATCATGCATGTGCAATCAAGAAGGAAGCCATGCAACCAATCAAGAAGGAAACCACCATCATCAAAGACCACACCAACCACAAACGGCACGTTAGCATGGCTCATCAATCTCTTCTCTCATCACGTCTAAAAATCCCCTACAACTAAAAAGAAAAAAGCGTGGACACTTTTTGGTGCGATATTTCAACATGGGCCCATAGTCCTGCCTGCTGCGTTCCCGCAACCCTCGCTCCTACACCCATCCCTTGCAACAAAATTCTTCCTTTCAAATTAGTCATGCACAATTATAACAATACAATTTGCTAAATGAGGACTATATATACGAATGATTGATTATAGACCAATCTCCATTCTTTTTTTGGAAGGAAGAAAGAATATCAACGATTACGTGAAATCGAGCAACCAAACCACCTTCCATGCACGGCGCCACAATGGTGCATGCAAACAGGAATCGTGCATGTGCAATCAAGAAGGAAGCCATGCAACCAATCAAGAAGGAAACTGCCATCATCAAAGACCACACCAACCACAAGCGGCACGTTAGCATGGCTCATCAATCTCTTCTCTTATCACGTCTAAAAAGACTAAAAAGTGGACACCGTTTTGGTGCGACAATCCAACATCGGGTCATCGGTCTACCTGCGTGCGATCCCATGCTCGTTATCCCACCCGGCTGCGATGCCCCCCCCCCCACAATGGCTCACACGACGCTTCTTCCCTAAAAATGCCACTCCACGCGAGAATCACATGATCACGTCTCATCATATGCCACTAATAGACGGAAACCTACGGCCAAACGACGTCCACCAATCGTAAGCGCTTGTGAAAAAAATCTCAAATTGCCTGGCCAAATAGGAAGGAGGGGAAACGGACGTCCATCTGGGCGTAATTAACGCTCGTGAAAAAAAATCTCACGTCTCCGGTCGGCCAAATAGGAAGGGAAGAAACGGACGTCCATCTGGCATAATTAAGACTTGCGAAAAAAATACGTCACTTCTCTTTCCTAAAATCACATTACATGCAAGCCCAGATTTTCATATTCTCTCCTCCTTCTCTCTTTCCTTGTAGCGACAACCGCACAAAAGAGAGGCAGACGAGATCAGACACCATATCCTGCTACCCCACCCCACCACGAACCATCGTCGCTCTGGCCGTCATCGATCATCGTAGTGGATTGATCATCGCGCAAGCCACCGTTCAGCTCGTCCTGTCCGTGGAAGAAAGGAAAGGAACAGCGTCCAGCAGCCAACCGGACAGCTAGTGTGCGTCTCCGCCAGGCCCTCCCCACCGGCTCGTCGTCGTCAAAGGATCAGTACGTCTCCGCCAGCGTCTTCAAACTGCTGTTGCCCTCTTGGTAGGGCAAAGTCCACTGTCCTCGTCAGTTTGACAGTTTGGCCGCCGCACCCATCGATCTCGGTAGTACTAGGCGTAACCGCGCATAACCTCGCCTACCGCATCATCACCCAGGTATATATGTCTCCAAAACTTTCGTGGCCAATTGTCACTTGGTTAGTATTTAGATTGCTTCTCCAGCTTTCAAGTGCAATTCCTGTTTAGACGTTCCCTATAATATTCAGGTTGCTTCTCCCGCTTTCATTTTTTTAGGCCTCCATTTAGGTTCTATGTCATCCAACTAAACAAGCCAGTTAGGAGCAAGTACCGTAATACAAATTTATATTTTTGTTTATGATAATTAATGTTACTTTATGTTTAAACAATAATTGTTTATATGCAGGACCATACTTTCATAAACAGGACAGCTGCAGGTGACATATTAAGATCGAGTTTTGTCCTGGCAGTTTGCAATAAGATTGTTTTGATTTCTTCAAAAAAATAAAATTGTTTAGATTTTATGCTAAAACTTAAATTATATTTTAATTGTTCACGCATCGTGAAGATGGATTAAAAAAATAAACATTATGAACATCTCTTAAATTACATTTTAATTGTTCATGCACCATGCTTATGTCGACCCTGTGCATGCTGGAGCTTTGGCCAGCAGATGGCAGGGCAGTAGCTATAGAAATTAATATGCTTTATTTAATTATTCTTTGTAATATTATTTGCTTGATCATAAGGCATAGCAGTTTCTGGTTTAGCAGCGCCGTGTGCTGTCATTCGTGCATGTAGGCAAAGAGCCAGAGATTCCATTTTAAGACTTGGGCAATCATAGTGATTCAGAAACTCTAGGAGTCTGCAATTGGCTGATTAGACCTCTCACAAGTTAGGGTGTGTTTAGTTGGGGAGGTGAAAATTTTTGGGTGTCATATCGGATGTGTCGGAAGGATGTCGAGAGGGGTTTTTGATACTAATAAAAAAACAAATTACAGAATCCATCAGGAAACTGCGAGACGAATCTAATGATACTAATTAATCGGCCATTAGCACATGTGGGGTTACTGTAGCACTTAAGGCTTTTTATGGACTAATTAGGCTTAAAAAATTTGTCTCGCGATTTTATCGAGAACTGTATAATTAATTTTTTTTCGTCTACATTTAGTACTTCATGAATGTGCTCAAACATGTTCTTTTACCGTAGGAGCCAAAATTTTTTGAAAACTAATCAGGGCCTTACAATCATGATTCGGAAGAATACTTCGATGCATTAAATGCTACGGTAATACAGTATGCACAACGTTTCTTGGGGTATAAGCGCACGTGGCCTTCCACTCGTCTTTCTTTAGGACCCTGCGTGCCCTTCTACTGTCAGCAATACCAATACGCCTCTCTTCTTCTTGTTAAAAATTACTACCTCCGTCTCCAAAAAAAAATACAATTCTAATATAGTATCACGTTTTAGTACTTTAAGTTTGATCAATTATAGATAAAAAATATCTATATTTATGATACTAAATAAATATCATCAGATTAATTATAAAATGTATTTTCATAATAAATTATTTTAAAGACCTAACTGTGAATATTATTCACTACAAACTTGATCAAACGTGAACCACTTTTCGTGGCACGTAGCCTATAGTTGCATTTTTTTAGGACGAATGTAGTACTTCTCTGTTCTCTGAATTCTTTTATTTAATATTTTAGGAATCAAGGGTATGTATTGCTTAAAAGAACTATAAAGAGATACTCTGCTATTTTGCGTCTTAAAAAAACATAAAGAGACATGTATGCACCTTCAAAGTGCTCCTACCTCGTGATCGTGTACTAGTATGCTCTCCTAATCACTGGTCGCCAGGTGCAGCTTCGCAGGCTAGTAAATTTAACAGAAAACTCCCTCCGTCCTAAAATACAAAATATAAACATTCAAGAATTATTTTAAATTACAAAATATTCTAAATGAATCAACCTTTCAACTCAGTTTAAAAAGACAACATATACATATGTGATACATATTAATCATTAGTGTTTATCACTCACCAAGTATGATAATGACAGAGTTATATATTTTTTATTTACCACATAATATATTTTAATTTTTTTAGGTTATCATAATTTTAGGATAGAGAGAGTATTAGAAAAAAAAATTATGAAGAAACATCTATTTCGACAAGGTAGTAACCCCTTGTACCCTTTTCCCTGGTAATCGTCACTCCTTTCAGGCAAAAAGGTAAATGAGTAACGGAGCAAGTGCTCTGTCTAGAAAATTCGCGCGGTTGCTCGTTTACTCCCTCCGCCCCGTGCTCTGTGCAGGTAAACTTTCTTAAATTTGACTAGATTTATATAAAATACTAACAACATTTATGTCTCCAAATAAATTTATTATTAAAATATATTTAATAATTAACCTAATGATACTTACAATATTATGCATCATAAATATTAATGATTTCTTGCATATGATTAGTTAAAGTTAAAAATATTTGACTTCTCATAAAGTGAGTGACAATTATTTCGGTACAGAGCCAGTATGCATGACCATTTTTTTTTTATTTTGATGTTCATAGAAGATGCACGCGTGCATCGAGCTGACGTCAGAGGTGAGAGAAAAAGAGTTAGGCTTAAAAAATGGATATGTCTTGGAAGCCGTAAAGTTTCTAATAATGACATTGCCAAACGAATGACATTGTACTTCTCACTACGCATTACACAAAGTCCTCTTCCCGTAGCATACCCTGCTTAGGGGGTTATCAAATCATGGACTAATTAGATTTAATAGATTTGTCTCATAAATTAGTCCCAATGTGTATAATTAGTTTTATAAGTAATCTATGTTTAATATTTTAAATAGTGTTAAATATGTTTACCGTAGTCGATGTGACGTTGGCTAAATTTTACGAGACGGGAAACAAACACCCCCTTAACCTGATGGCTGTAGCTCCTTTGTTCCGTAGCCTTGAACACTTCTTTCCTTCGCCAATGGAAGATCGTTTCTACGAGGAAGACGACTGGTACTTCCAGTTTCAGGATTTCAGGTACACCTTTCTCCAGGACTGTTCCCTACGATGAACATTTGTAAGGATTTTTTTCTCTCTCTGTTTGATCGAATGCTACTCTTTTCCTGTCATGTGCAGTACTTTTGAGTCACGCTCAAGTGCTGGTGATTCTTCTTCAGAGAGCAGCTTCTCTCAAGGTACCACGACGCTTTGTTACAAGGATGCGCGCAAGCAAGCAACCATTGCACATTTTCTTGAGTTCATGTTCTTTCTTCTTTGAACGCAGGTGAGGTCGGCGACCTATTTGATGTTGACTTTCCCAGTTTCTGGGCTCAGATAGAGGAGGACGACGCGCATCGCAAGAGCAAGGAAGGCGACTGCGAGAAGGCCCTGATCGAGTCTGCCAATGTGCAGACGGTCGCAGAGATACCAGGACGTCGGGGCGGTGGGTCGTCAGAGACGAAGAAGGAACTGACTTTCGAGCAGGTGTCGCGGCACTTCTCCGTGCCGATCAAGCAGGCGGCGCGGGAGCTCAACGTGGGGGTCACCGTCCCGAAGAAGCAATGCAGGAAGCTCGGCATCCCGCGTTGGCCGCACCGGAAGGTGAAGAGTCTGCAGAAGCTCATCGACAACGTCCAGGTCTCTGCTTCTCTCGCTCTAGCACTGTCTTCAAGTTCGTTTCGGCTAGTAGATTTTCTCTGCAATCTTCATGAACTGACAAGGATGGAGCGCGCGTCCTGCAGGGGCTCGGGAAGGAGAATGCACAAGAGAACGGGCATCTGACCAGGAGCTTGGTGGAATTCCTGCAGCAGACGGTGGAGCTGCTCGGGGAGAGGCCCGATGTGATGCTGGATCAGAGGACGATAGAGCTCAGTCAGGTGTGCTTCAAGGAGAATGCACAAGAGGACGGGCATCTGACCAGGAGCGTGGTGGAATTCCTGCAGCTGACCAAGAAGATGATCGAGGAGAGGCCCGATGTGACTCTGGATCAGAGGACGAAGCACCTCAGGCAGGTGTGCTTCAAGGAGAGCTTCAAGAGGAAGCGCCTCATAGGCTGCCATGGCACCTGGTGAAGGATGCCTCTGCTTGCCGATTTGGTCCCTGAATTTTGTGCTGGTGCAGGTCTGATCACATAGGAATTTTGTCTGATGGCAATGCGTCAGTCTTTCAGTGTATGTAATTAGCAGTAATGTTAGCCATAGTGTGTTGACCTTCAGATTAGGCATGCCATTGAGCAGTAAGTTAACTAGGGCAGCAGTCAGCCGTCTCGTAGTGTAATTAGCAGTAGGGTATGGTGTAGTATGATGACCTTAAGATCAGGTGTAGTATGATGACCTCAAGATCAGGCTTGCCATTGGGCAGTAAGTTAACTGGACAGCAGTCGATGAATCATTTTGTTGTGTTTATCTCTTCTTGCCATCCTCCCACTTCGGATTTTAGAATAGTTCTGCCATGAATTCTCTGTCTTTTGCCTGTTACTTTGTGGAGAGGTGTCTATGCTTAATGCTAAGACTGGGGCTGAGCCCTAAAACTCTAAAAAAAATTCTGTATGAGAACTGCTAGACGAGCAGTCCAACAGTCTCGATACATTTGCTTCCTCGTCAGAGTTCAGAAACTAAAGATACAGGGATACAGTAATCAGAACCAGAACCAGAACGGGGAAATTTTAGTTTCATTATTATGTTTTGATCTATTATACATTCATTCACGTCGAAGTTTGCCGTCGTCAGCAATCCAATCGATGAACTGCTCCGGGTTCTCAACATCATCAGATGCTATATGTTGCAGGATCGATCGATACAAATAGGCAGCACCTTGATCTACTTGCTGCACTTGCACAACCTCTCTTTCTCTCCTCTCCGTGCCCATTGTCCACGCACGTTGGCCTCAATTAACCCGGTTGATCAGCCGCAAATCTCTGCTAGTTCACCGATCAGCTGCGACTCCAACAACTAAAGTGAATGCCATTTCGACGACGACGACGACGATGGCGACATCGCAAGCGGCAGCTCACAAGGTGACCTTCTCCATCTCCCGTCGCAGCGCGGTGGCCCTGACGAGGCTGCCGATGGTGTTGACGGCGAGCTTGATGTCGTCGAGCGGGTTGCCCGGCACGACGCGCTTGTAGAGGTAGCTGTCGAAGGTCATCTTCTGCACGTAGTCGTCGGCGCACATCTCCACGAACGCCTCCCGCGCCGCGTTGGAGCGGTAGAACACCTTCTGCAGGATGTCCAGCACCTTGTACGTGGGCCAGTAGAGGCGGTCGAACTCGGCCAGGTACTTACGCAGGTCGCTCTCCTCCACCATCCGCGTCCCTTTGGCGGAGCCCGCCACGATGGCCTCGGCGCACATCCGCCCGCTCTTCGCCGCGAAGTAGATGCCCTCGCCGGAGCACTTGGTCACGTACCCCGCGGCGTCGCCCACCAGCGTCACCCGCCCGGACACCCTGCATTTTGTTGGTCAATTTGCCAGTCATATCCGGCAACTGCATGCCATTCTTGCCCCGAGAAACTCATGGTAGTATGGTACCTCTTGGGCCTGGGGTGCTCGGGGATGGGGTGCGCCTCGACGCGGATGATCTTGCCGCCCTCGATCTTGTCCTTGGCGCGGAGGCGCGTGGCGGCCTGGAACTTCTTGATGTCGGCCTTGTGCGTGACAGTGCCGGTGCCGACGGCGACGTGGTCGCACTTGGGGAACACCCAGCCGTAGAAGTCGGGCGAGACGTCGTCGCCGACGTACATCTCCGCGCGCTCCTCGTAGTACACCATCTTGTCGTCGGGGATCTTGACGCGCTCCTGGAACGCGATGGCGTACTCGTAGTCGCCCGCGCCCATGTCCTTGGCCACGCGGGAGTTGGCGCCGTCCGCGCCCACGATCGCGTCCACCTCGAACGACCGCTTCTCGCCGCCGATCTTGCCGTTGCTGCTACTGCTGTCGTAGTGGTTGTAGTGCACCACGTACGAGCCGTTCGGCTCCTTGGGCGCCTCGTACCTGAGCAAAACAATCAGATAGATCAAGTCTCACCGCGCGTTCACTTGTTGCACACCAAGTCTCCAACTGACATTCAAGATTTCAGAGTTGGCTTTTAAAGCATGCAGATCCATTTTTGGATATGTGCTTTGATTCATTCGATTTGAATCGAATTCCATGAAGGTTGTGGCATGACTAGAATTGAGGGTCACGGCACTCTCAATGCTGAAATCACCATAGTACGTTAATTGTGTTGCCGCCTAAACGTTTTGCTGATGTGACAAAGTAGTTATTGAAGAGAGAGCAAAAATCATAGAAACCATATCTAAATTAGAAACCATGTCTACACGAGAACTAAGACATGAAGGGATATGATTGGTAGAGAATGGAGAGAATGCATGTGATTGGATAAAAAATTGTTTCGTAAAAACTATGCATTAAGATCATGATTTCTATACGTAGTGTCTATAGAAATTAATAGCTATTTCTAGCATTGGGAGTGCCCTTAAAAACGTATGCACAAACTATCTAAACTGGCATGCATGCACAAATTAAGATCAAATATTTCCCCCCTAGGAAAGTAAAATCAATTTGTACTAGTAGGCACAAGCAGCATGCAATTCAAAATGCTGCCAACATCAGTGCAAGAGTATGAATGACAGCATTCACTTCAGTTCCTGTAAAATCTTGCTGTTGGGTTTTCCGTGCATACCTTAGGAAGAGGCCGTTGACGACCTCCGCGCCGGCGGACTGTGCCCGTGAACGGAGGTAGGCGTCGAGCACCTCGCGCCTGACCATCCCGATGTACTCGTGGGGCGCGAGCGTGCGGCCGATGTCGACGGCGACGTTGGACGGCGAAATCATCTTCATCTTCCTCACCTTGCGGTCCACGAGGTCGAGCGGCAGGTCGAACTCCGACACCATGCACAGCGGGATGGCGCCGCCGCAGGGCTTGCAGTTGTCCATCTTCCGCTCGATCAGCACCGTATCCACGCCGCCCTTCGCCAGCGCCTCCGCCGCGGCGCCGCCCGCGGGGCCGCCTCCCACCACCGCCACCCGCAGCCGCCGCCCGTTCGGCAGCTTCCGGCTCGACGCCGCCGCGCGCGTCACCACCATCCGCGCCCTCCGGCTGCCCCCCGCCGGGCGGGCCCGGCACGAGGACGGCAGTGCCACGGCGGAGGAGAGGGAGGTCATTGTTGCCAGGATTCTTGGCTAACGGACTCGCCTTTGGGAGGGAGGAGGATTTTTCGTTTGAGCTCGACGTTCTCGAGTGCGAGCTCCGACCTCCGAGGGGAGCGTAGTAGTGAAGTGAGAGTGGATGGATAGGATGAGGGGAGATTGCGGGATATGCTGGCCGTTTGATCGAGAAATTGGACGATCTGGATCGTGTAAGGATCAGGTTTTGTTTGTTTCCGCTTTTTTGTTGTTGGATCCGGGCGTGTGGTTGAGCTGTGTGCCAAGTCTCCGGATGCAGGCGGGGCGGGTTGTGCCCAACCGCAAACCCGCAAAGCTCGTCACAAGCAAATGCTGTCCGCCAACTAAATTATGTAGCTACCAAAAGTTCCGTGGGCTTTGCGGCAGCAAGCGTTAGTCCCGCATATACCCGCACGCTGCATAACCACGCACGTGATAGCTACCTTGGTTACCCCGTACTGGGCAGTCACTGACTATAGTTACCGACTTTGTCGTAGCCTTCCTCCATTGTTCATGCCAGTCAATACCGAACAGGGATTGTTGCCGCAATTTTTTTTAAAAAAAATGTTGCCACAAATTTAAAAAGAACTAGAACGAAACATGAGTATTGTTGCCGTTAATTGTTGCTCTGATTGCTAGAAGCTAGTCTGCACATCCTACAGCTATAAGAAATGGCAGCCGTATGAATTATCAAATAGCTGTCCCATACAAGCATTTTCACAAACATCTGGAGAGTATGTATATCGACTGACTCAAGGTTGTAGTACTTACTGAACTACAAAAAGGTGGAACTAATTGCCGGACCACAAAGCTGCAAGAACTACCAGCTGTATACATCCTCCAGAAGCTAGCGCCTGAATCTGCATGGCGGCCATGTCCCCCATCCTCCCTTGCCTCCTCTTCCTCAACCGCGGCCATGTCACCGGCGCCTGGCATGGCTGCAAACACACTCTCCATCTATGAGGACTTGGAGATAGAGCGTGTAGAGGAGACGGCGGGGGGGAGGAGTGCAACACCAACGAGGCGACGATGGAGGTGGCTGCGGTAGGGGATGGGGTCGGGAGAAACAACGGAGTTCTTGCGGCCTTGCGGGTTCTTAGCGGGTTTATTGTGTTGTCCAGTGGGCTTGGTGGACATAAAGATGTTAGGCCACAGGAAATTTGCTGCTTAACCGTATTGTCCACGGACGTTGATTTTGCGGGGCGGGTCGATGGACGACGTTAACAACCCGCCCCGCCTGCATTCCTAGTCAAGTCACATGAGCGGTGAACTCTTGGACCCTTCTGCGGAGTACGTGGGTGGTGCGCTGCCACGTCATATTGTTTGAAGATCTTTCACCGAGGCCGTGACATTTTTGTTAAAAAGATCTACAGCAGGATTAGACTAGCCCGGGCAACTATCCAAGGTTTGTCATGCACTTACGCTTTTCAATATAAAATGCCTAATTTTTTACTTGAATTAATTGTGTAAATAAATGGATATAATATGAAAAATATCCATCGCCCTGTTCGCTCAGTACTTTCAGTCATGGCTTATCAGCCAAGCGAACATGGCACATGGTATCTTATCTTATGTATAGAGTATAGACTGATGTGACTCGAGAAGTTACTTTGGCGAACATCTACCTACCATCCATGGTCAACATGCATGCGACCACGACTGTGGTGAAGAAAAGAGTACGTGTTGAGTATTGGCACTAATCTCATATTATGTGTAGGATCGATTATTTGTTGAATCATGTGGAAGTGACGTGAAGCCATAAAAGAAACTCGCATGTGTTGAAGTGGTGTCAAGTCACGTGCTCATGTTTGCTCAAGGAATTGAGACAAAGATGGTTGCAAATCCTCGTGAAGAGATGTTGAGAAGAAATGACATATGAAGACAATGAAGACTCAAGCTGTTAAAACATATGTAACCTTTTGATCTTTGAGTATACGTATGTTGTACTATCGAGGGGATGCAACATGTATAGTTAGACAAGTCTCAAGTGCTCAAACTAACATAACCTCGAGTGTTAACTTGAGAGAAACATATGATACAACACTTGAACTTGTTGATCTTGGAGCTCATCCTTGATTAGGTTGGATACATCTTCGAATAAGATTTTTGGAAGGATCATCAAAGTTGAAGTTCGAAGCTAAGAGTTGTGGGGTTTTTTAGGTGACCTAAGCTATTCTGAAGAGCTGTGGATGTTCCACAAATTGCTGAAATTCTACAACGCGGAAGTTCCGCGCATAGGTGCGGAAGTTCCACACTCTTCAGGACATAACAGGTAGTTTTATAGCTATAGCTGCTAGTTTTTTGGGTGGGTATATATACCCATCCCACGCCCTCTAGAGGTGTTGCTGATGTTCTTGTGGTTGCTAGAGCCTTCCAAAGTCTTGTGAAGACTCTTTCCAGCCCTTCTCTTTGTGAGAGTGAGTGATTAGTGTGAGATCAAGTGTTGGGTTTAGAGATTTGGTGTTAGGGAGCACTAAGAGAGCAAGCCAAACCTCGAGTACTTGTCAATCTTCGCCAAATTCATGAAGCATTTGTTACTCGTTGAGGAGAAACCTCCTAGACAGTTAGGTGTCGCTCGGTGAACTCCCATGCTTATGGTGAGCTGCGAGAAAATTTATGAGGCATGCGATCTTGCCCCGCAAGGGAGAAGATCATCTAGTGAGGACAAGGATAGTGGTCAAGAGGGACCAGTCACGAGTATAAGCATGAGTTTTGTGAGTTGCTCACTATCACCACAATAGCGACACATGGTTCAAGTGGGAACCCATACTGTGGTGAAACAAATATCTTGTCACTCTTGTGTTCTAAGTTACAATATTTGTTTCCCACTTGATCCATAGTTATGTGTGTTTGTGAGTGCAGGTACTTCATAAACTTGCTACTAGATATCTCCAAACACATCTACACATTTGATTTGAGCTTGATTTTTAGAGAAAAGGTTTCCCACTTGAGCACTATCTTCGTGTGTCTCAATGTCCCAGCAAGTCGAGTCAACACCTGCTTCTCCCCCGACCATCTGACTCCTCGAAAACAAACATCATTCTAGAGTTTCCATAAGCCCCCTAAAGCGCATCAGAGCTAACCACATTAGTAAAACCATTCTTCTTATTGCTCAACCGATGCGGGTCACTAATTCAAAGTCTTGGCCAAGATGTACATTTAAAATCTCTAAAACAGTCTTCCAAGTATTACATGACACCCAAAGAATAAATGACTATTGACTTAAATTCGTTGCACAACAAACAGGTTGGGTCAGATACTTCCTTTCTTTTTTCAAGGTTATCTCGAGTAAGCAACTTATTGTTCATCAGTAGTCATAAAAAGGTTTGAACATGAGCTGGGATAGTAATTTTCACACATCTTGAATTTAAATTGGAACTTTACCCTATAATTAATCACAGCGTATAGAGATTGCACTATATATTTCTCACTTGAGCTAAAGCTCCAGACAATATGATCATTCTCATCGGTAAAATTGTTACCCTCGGCGATACTTACCAGTAATGTCATAAGACTATAAGAGACTGATCTCCTAAAGTTAGCTTTAAGTCAGTACCATCCCATGTCTCTGCCACAGTAATACCTTGTCAGTCACAAATGACATAAAGAGGCCAAAATTGAATAGTAAGACTAGAATTCTCAAACCAGTTATCTTTCGAAAATCTAATTCTCTTTCCATTTTTCCTACTAACCACTTAATCCCCATATAAGCTGCTTGAATAGCCCATAAGACTCCCTTCTAAAAGCTCTAGTTCGATTTTGGTGAATTGATCAAACCCTAAGTGCTAACCTAGTTTATCTAAGTAATCATGAGATAGGTAGCACTAATCCAAGTGGTGGAGCAAATGAAGATCATGTTGATGGTGGTGATGGCCATGGTGATCAAGTGCTCGGCTTGGAAAGAAGAAAGAGAAAAAACAAAACGCTCAAGGTAAAGATGAAACTTGATAGGAGCTTTTTGGTTTGGTGATCGAGACACTTAGCGAGTGTGATCACATTTAGGATCGATAGTCGTACTATTAAGAGGGGGTGAAACTCGTATCAAAATACGGTTATCAAAGTGCCACTAGATAATCTAACTCATTGCATATGTATTTAGATCTAGTGGAGAGCTAACACCCTTGAAAATATTTATGAAAACATGCTAACACACGTGCACAAGGTGATACACTTGGTGGTTGGCACATTTGAGCAAGGGCGGAGAAGTTGGTGAAGTGGAGGAGATGGTTGTCACTGAAAACCAGTGACAGGACGCAACCTTCGTTGTGACCTAACGTGTTGGTAGGTGAGTCCTATCATTTATAAAACTCAGTAGCACGCTCGGGCTCTGTTGGCCTTGTGACCAGACGTAGGTGCATGTTGTGACCTGACGCATTGGTGGTGAGTCCGGTCATGCTGACGTACGCTGACATAAGGGGATTTGAACTTGGCGTGCAAGCGGGAGAAGGACCGAATGCTGTACAGCGTCAGGTCGAGGCAAACTTGATGTGTCAGGTCATGGAAAGGGCGCTTGGGAGCTCTCTAGAAGTGACCAGACACCACATTGGTGGCGTGTCCGGTCATTCCCTCGATGTGTTAGGTCGCCTATTGGCGATGCGTGCGATTATGCTGACCTGACGCGGCGCGGGTGAGTTAGGTCGATCGTGAGCGCGTTCGATCATCACTAACACGCGAGCGCAGGAGTGAGTTAGCCATTGGAGATTGGATGGTCAGTGTTTGAAGCAGGGACACATGGACGCAGATCCACGACTGGATGCTGGGGTGCCACGCGTCAGGTCACTTGGACCTACGTGTCCGGTCAATGCGTGTTGGGCTACAGTGAGAGCCCAACAGCTCTATTTCGATGGAGCCTCTATAAAAGGTGTTTGGCTGGCTCAAGCTCACTCTCTTGACCATTTGCATTGACATAGTAACCTTGTGAGCTTAGCCAAATTCCTCTCACTCGTCTCAATCATAGATTCATCGTATTTGTGAGATTGTGAGTGAATCAAAGTGCATTGCTTGAGTGATTGCATCTAGAGGCACTTGGTGTTCGTGTTTTGCCATAGGATTCGCTTGTTACTCTTGGTGGTTACCACCACCTAGATGGCTTGGTGCAGTGAGGATCATCAAGCGAAGGAAGGTGCTTGTCTCTAGCTCCAATTATGGTGATTGTGAGGGGTTCTTGACCTTTCCTCGGTGGAGAGCCAAAAGGTACTCTAGTGGATTGCTCATGGCTTGTGTGATCCTCATCTTGTGTTGGTTGTGCAGCACCCGGTTGCGGGTTTGGTGTGTGATGCCAATTAGCGCGTGAACCTCCAAGTGAGTGAATCGCCACAACGAGGACTAGCTTGTCGGCAAACAAGTGAACCTCGGTAAAAAATCTTGTGTCATCATTGTTCGAGGATTTCATTGGTTATCTTGTGATTAATTGATTGGCTATGTCTTGTGATTGGCTCAATTCCTCGACACGACGGTATAATCGTCATCACCCTCTCTTGTGCACTTACATTTCTAGTGTTGCTTCGCTCTTTAGTGTAATTAGTTTTGAGAGCAAGCTTGTGTCGTGTCTAGTAGTTAGTGTGGCTCTTTAGTTAGCCTTTGAGAGCACACTAACTTAGTGTAGTGACTTAGCCTTTGTGGGCATAGAGATAATAGTCACTAGAATTGTGGTAGGTGGCTTACATTTTTAATAGGCTAGCTCAACACTCACTTCGTCGTTTAATTGTCTAACATCTTTGTTAAGTGTTGTTGTAGAAATTTTCAATAGGATATTCACCCCCTCTAGCCATTAAGACCTTTCATGTGGTATCAGAGCCGTGGTCACCGTGATTTGAGGATTAACAACCTTCGGTGTCAAAATGGCTCAAATCAACAACACCAAGAAGCCACCCCAATATAATGGCTCCAACTATCCTTATTGGAAAGCTAAGATGACAACATATATCAAGTCAATCAATAGAAATGTGTGAAAAGTGGTGGAAACTAAGATTGAGATTGCCAATGAAGAGGCTCCCACCGCCGCCGAAGAAGTGCTACTCTAAAATAATGACATTGCTCTTAGTGCCATTCATGATGCTTTAGATGAGAGAACATTTGAGCAAATCAAGAACATTGAGATGGCTCATGAGGCATGGAAGAAGTTGGAGGAATCATTTGAGGGAACTCAAGCCATGAAGGGTGCCAAGGCATACATCCTCAAGGAGAAGTTTGCTAGTTTTAAGATGAAGGATGATGAGAGTGTGCCGGAGATGTTCCATAGGCTTCAAGTGCTTGTCAATGATCTCAAAGCACTTGGAGAAGAAGTGAAAGACAAGGACTTCTCCCATAAGTTCTTAAGATGCTTACCTTCGAGATTTGGCACATTAGTCACTATTCTAGTGAGGAGTGGTTTGGACACCATGACACCAAACCAAGTGTTAGGAGATGTGATGACCGATGACACATATAGAGATGATGATGAAAAGGAAGAAAAGAAGGAGAAGAAAGATGAGAAGAAGGATGAGAAGAAGAAGAAGAGCGTGGCATTCAAGGCCGCATCATCCAAGGGCAAGGCAAAGCAAGAATCATCAAGTGAAGATGAAGACTTGAGCTTTGATGAGATGGATGATGAGAAGATGGCTCTCTTTGTCAAGAGATTTGACAAGTTCATGGTGAAGAAGGGCTACCGTGCTAGAAGGAAGAAGTCTTCATCCAAGAACAAGAAAGAGTCAAGAAGGTGCTTCAATTGTGGAAGCAAGGATCATCTTGTTGCTCAATGCCCATACAAAAGCGACAATAATGACAACAACAAGAAGAGCAAGAAGAAGGACAAGAAGGAAAAGAAAGAAAAGAAGGACAAGATGACCTTCGAGAAGAAGAAGGATGGTTCATATGTGGTTACTTAGGATAGTGATGCTTCATCAAGTGATGATGATGATAGTGATGATGACAAGACCACCAAGAAGAAGACTTTTGCAAGTATTGTTATCAATGAGAAGCCTTCTCTCTTCGACACTCTATCATGCTTCATGGCTAAGGCCACTAAGGTACAAACTTGTGATGATGGAAGTGATGAGGAACATGATAATGAAAGTGAAAGTGAATGATAATGAACCAACTAAAGATGAACTAATTGACATGTTAGAAGATGCTAAAGAACATTTTGACATTAAGAGAAAGGAATGCAAAGACTTGCGAAAGGAACTAAAAGCCCTTAAGCAAGCCTTTAATGAGCTCAATGCATCTCATGAGAGGCTAGAGGAAGCCCATGAGAAGCTTGGCAAGGCTCACAAGAAGCTTGAGAAAGCTCATTCCTCTCTATTTAATGAGCAAAATGAGAAGGAGCATATTGTAACATGTGACAAAGGCTTAACTTATGATATAATTGATGAATCATTCTATAAGCCTATCATTGTTGCTCTCACTAACCCTTCTTGTAGCACATCTACTTCTACCTCATCTAGTAGTTATGGTTTCACTCATGATGCCTCACTAATGATTGAGAATGAGACCCTCAAGAAGGAGGTCAATGAGCTCACTCGTGCCTTAGGCAAAGCCTATGGTGATGAGGATCACTTGCTTATGTGCTTGGGTAGCCAAAGAGCTTCTCTCTATAAAGAGAGATTGGGCTATACCCCCAAGAAAGGCAAGGCAGCCTTTGCTCCTTACAAGACTAGTTTTGTAAAGAACAATGGTCGGTTTTGCACTAGTTGCAAGTAGGTTGGTCATAAAGAGCATGAGTGCAAGACCAAGAACAAGAATGCTAATGTATCCTCAATTAAGCTTGATTCTTTCTATGTGCTTACTAAGGGTACAAATGGTGTGAAGGCTAAGTTCATTGGTGCACCATGAATAGGCTCAAAGAAGAAAGCCATTTGGGTGCCAAAGAGCTTGGTCACTAACCTTCAAGGACCCAAGCAAATTTGGATACCTAAAAAGAATTGATCTTCTTTTGTAGGTCAATTATAAAGCCAGAGGAAGGCATTGGGTTCTTGATAGTGGGTGCACTCAACACATGATCGGTGATGTAAGAATGTTAAACTCATTCAACACCAATGGCGATGATGACTATGATAGTATCACATTTGGTGATAATGGCAAAGGCAAGGTCAAAGGACTTGGTAAGATTGCAATATCTAATAATATGAGCATTTCCAATGTGTTTCTAGTTGAGAGCTTAAACTTTAATTTGCTATCCATGGCTCAATTGTATGATCTTGGATTCAAATGCATATTTGGGATAGATGATGTAGAGATCATAAGTGTAGATGGATCTAACTTGGTCTTCAAAGGCTTTAGATATGAGAATCTATACTTGGTTGATTTCAATGCTAATGATGCTCAATTGTCAACATGCTTGTTCACTAAGTCTAGTATGGGTTGGTTATGGTATAGAAGGCTTGGTCATGTTGGAATAAAATAATTGAATAGATTAGTTAAGCATGACTTGGTTAGAGGCTTGAAAGATGTTGTGTTTGTGAAGGATAAGCTTTGTAGCTCTTGTCAAGCCGGTAAATAAGTTGGAAACACCCATCCTAAGAAGAGCATAATAAGTACTAGCAAGGCATTTGAGTTATTGCACATGAATTTGTTTGGGCCAACACAATATACTAGCATTGGTGGAAACAAATATGGCTTTGTGATAGTGGATGACTATAGAAGATACATTTGGGTATTCTTTCTAGTGGACAAGAGTGATGTATTTGCAACATTCAAATCATTTGTCAAGGGCATTCACAATGAATTTGAAACAACCATTAAGAGAATTAGAAGTGACAATAGTAGTGAGTTCAAGAACACTAGAATTGATGAGTTGTATGATGAATTTGGAATTAGACATCAATTCTTGGCCAAGTACACTCCACAATCAAATGACCTTGTTGAGAGGAAGAATAGAACCTTGATTGACATGGCAAGATCAATGTTGAGTGAGTACAATGTGAGTCAATCTTTTTGGGCCGAAGCAATCAACACGGCTTACTATTGTAGCAATCGCCTCTATTGTCACCCATTGAAAGAGAAGACACCATATGAGCTCTTGAATGGTAGAAAGCCAAACATTGCATACTTTCGGGTTGTTGGTTGCAAATGCTATATCTTGAAGAAAGACACTAGATTGAGCAAGTTTAATAAGAAATATGATGAAGGATTCTTGCTTGGATACTCAACCACTAGCAAAGCATATAGAGTTTGGAATTTGGCAAGTGGTACTCTTGAAAAAGTTCATGATGTTGAATTTGATAAAACCAAGGGTTCACAAGATGAGAATGAAAACTTGGAAGATGTTAGAGGAATTCAACTTTCAAATGCCATGAAGAACATGGATGTTGGTGAATTGAGGCCTAGGCAAGTGATTGATGAAGAAGATGATCAAGTGCAAGTGCTCTCTAACTCAAATGTGCAAGCAAGTTCAAGTGACTCTCATGACAATGTGCAAGATCAAGTGGCTAGTACATCATCTCAACCCAATGATCAAGCAAGTGCAAGCAATGTTCCAATACTCCAATCAACTAATATTGCAAAGGATCATGCATTGGACACTATTATTGGAGATATTTCTAGAGGTGTACAAACAAGATCAAGATAGGCTTCATTTTGTGAGCATTTCTCATTTGTGTCATCCATTGAATCAAAGAAGATAGATGAAGCATTAAAAGATATTGATTGGGTAAATGCTATGCATGAAGAATTAAACAACTTCACTAGAAATTAGGTATGAAAATTAGTGGAGAGACTAAAGGAACACAATGTGATTGGAACCAAATGGGTCTATAGAAACAAGTAAGATCAAGATAGGATAGTAGTAAGAAACAAAGCAAGATTGGTAAGAAGATAGATGAAGCATTGAAAGATGTTGATTGGGCAAATGCTATGTATGAAGAATTGAACAACTTCACTAGAAATCAAGTATGGAAATTAGTGGAGAGACCAAAGAGACACAATGAGATTGGAACCAAATGGGTCTATAGAAACAAGCAAGATCAAGATGGGATAGTAGTAAGTAACAAAGCAAGATTGGTAGCACAAGGATACACTCAAGTTGAAGGTCTTGACCTTAGAGAAACATATGCCCCGATTGCTAGATTGAAAGCAATTAGATTCTTGCTTGCATATGCTTGTGCCCATAACATCAAGCTCTATCAAATGGATGTCAAGAGTGTATTTCTCAATGGCTACATCAATGAAAAAGTATATGTTGAGCAACCTCTTGGTTTTGAATATGACAAGAAGCCCAACCATGTGTACAAGTTGAAGAAGGCTTTGTATGGCTTGAAGTAAGCACCTAGAGCATGGTATGAGAGGTTAAGGGACTTCCTACTCTCAAAGGGATTCATGATGGGTAAGATTGACACCACTCTTTTCACCAAGAAAATTGCAAGGACTTATTTGTGTTACAAATCTATGTTGATGATATTATCTTTAGATCAACCAATTAAGACTTTTGTGAAGAGTTTGGAAAGATGATGGCTAATGAGTTTGAGATGTCCATGATTGGAGAGTTGAGTTACTTCCTTGGTCTTTAAATCAAGCAATTGAAGAATGGTACATTTGTGAGTCAAGGCAAGTATATTAAAGACATGCTCAAGAAGTTTGGCATGAATGAAGCAAAGGTCATAAGTACACCAATGGGAACAAATGGCAACTTGGATAGTGATGCAAATGATAACATGGTGGATTAAAAGTTGTATCGATCTATGATTGGAAGCCTACTCTATGTGACCGCATCAAGGTCAGATGTCATGTTTAGTGTGTGCATGTGTGCAAGATTCTAAGCCTCACCAAGAGAAAGTTATTTGAAGGCTACAAAGAGAATATTGAGGTACTTGAAGCATACACAAAATGTTGGTTTATGGTATCCCAAAGGAGCAAAGTTTGAGCTAGTTGGTTACTCTGACTCAGATTATGCGGGATGCAAGGTTGAAAGGAAGAGCACCTCGGGCACATGCCAATTGTTGGGAAGATCACTTGTTTCATGGTCATTAAAGAAGCAAAATAGTGTTGCATTATCAACCACCAAAGCCGAATACATATCCACCGATAGTTGTTGTGCACAAATTCTTTAGATGAAGGCCACCTTGAGTGACTTTGAAATCAAGTTCAAGAAAATGCCATTGCTATGTGACAATGAGAGTGCAATCAAGCTAACCAACAATCTGGTTCAACATGCAAGAACAAAGCACATTGATGCCCGCTTCAATTTCATTAGAGATCATCAACAAAAAGGCAACATTTGCATTGAGAGTGTGGGCACCGAAGATCAACTTACTGATATATTCACCAAGCCATTGGATGAGAAGAGGTTTTGCAAGCTAAGGAATGAGTTGAACGTATTGGACTTCTCAAATATGTGTTGATGCATGCCCCCACTTATATGACATGCCTCTCATTTGAGCAATCCAAGGTAAAAGTTGATTGGCATGCATATATTCTTTGCTAAGGACATGTTTAGTGCATCTAGTCATTCCTCATATGTTATAGGCTTATTCATGAAAATCAAATGAATTTGATGCTTGTGTGGTACCACTATTATTTCTATGCTTAATATGATCTAGTGGTAGCATATGACATGTTTTTGGGCTTGTGAACCTAGTGTTTGACCTAGAAAATAAGCTACAAGTATTTAACTCGACATGGTACAAGATAACCCTTGAATTGAGGTGTAAAGAAGCTTGTCCTTGATCAAACCGAGTTAAATGTCTTTGGCAAGTATTCTAGATTGGACCAAATTTGTGAAAATGATTCTCACGCCATTGATTGACATTGATAATCTTAACCTATCTAAAATTGAACCTTTGTGGTCGTTGATGACAAAGGAGGAGAGAAACAAAGATATAAAGTGATAGGGGGAGAAGTAATCACTAAGGGGGAGAACTTTAACATAGGGAGGGAAATATGAAAGTAAGGGGATCAATTAAAATTTTGAGCACACAAGTAGTGGGAGCAAGCTCATAAACTTGATTGATGCATTTGAATATGCATTTCATATGTACGCTTGCATGGCACAAGATTTAAATTAAAATTCCATGCTTGTGTGGTGGATGCTAGTTGTAGGTTTGATTGATGAAATAAAAAACTAGCATGCATAGGTTGAGTAACTAGACTTGTGTTTATATTGTAAAAACTAGACCCTTGCTTCTAATGTTGATCTCACGGGGGTTTTCTAGTTTTGTGTATGTCTAGTTACTAATGGTGCTAAGGATGGTATATTTGGTGCACTCCGATTGGTATCACGCTTCAAAGGTCCATCTCTTATACCTTAGCATCATTTGTGTAACATCCTCGGTGTTACACTATAAATCTTTTGCTAAAACATGTCATGAGCTTCATGTTTATGTGTTAATGCATGTAATATAGTGTGTAGGTCAAATTCCGTAACTCAAAACGATCGACAGAAATACGAAACGAAAGTTTAATTGATAGCTATGATATATCACTTAGGGTTTAAAACTAATTTTTATTAAGCAAAAATGCTATAGAACATATATGGGATACTTGAATAAAGATTGAAGTACAAACTTTGTAGATGACGATGAAATACCTGCTGTCGAAAAATGAATTCACTAGCTAACTGGTCTAATAGCTTCGAAATCAAATTTGACGCGAATCCGATCAAGACTTAGTCAAATTTCTAAGGCTGAAAAATGGTTTGGCAAAGCTATGTTTGGCAATTTTTGTAGAGTAATTGGGTTAAGGAGTGGTGTGGTTTTATGGCTTGTTTTAGTAGCCTAATATGTCCTCTGAAGTATAGCAAAGGTGGTTTGGTGATTGGATCAAAGGTTTAGATTTTTAGAACGCTTTAAAAATCACGCGCAGCATGCTCTCGGCCTGTTTCACCACATGGGCGCGATCACCGTGCCTCGGGCACTCGGCATCGTAGTGGCAGCCGTCCGACGCATGCACGGATGCACGCACGCACACACGTGCACCGCCACGCTCGTCGGGACGCTGGGGCCGGTTGGCCTAGCTGCTCTGCCATGTCGTGTTGCTGTTGTTGCCGTAGCGGGCCCGACACCCTAGCCGATCCGCTGCCACCTGGCCGCTCTGCCTCGCCATGTCACTGCCTTTGCATTGCATCGCGTCGCGTCTAGGCTGCGCTGCGCTATTCCTCTATGACCGGGCGGATGCCTTCCGCACGTGGCCATGCACGCCGTTGCTACACCATTAATGGCGCTGCAGTGCGTGGGCCACGGCCTATCGTCGACGCACTCGCTCATCCACTACGCTTGGGATGAGGGTCCCTTAGCCATGGCACCCACACCCAGCCAAGATGCGCCCCAGTCGAAGTCTAACTGAGCCCCGCTGCCGTCCCGTCCGTCCGCGTGCCTCTACTTTCTCTCTGCCACCGCCGTCGCCTTGCGCCCACGAGTGCGCTAGAGAGGAGTCACCGCTATTTAATTCGCCTCAACCGCACCTTTGCTCTCTTGTCCTCTCACCGCCTGAGCCACCCGCAGCCTTGATGACGGTCGGTCAGGCGCCAATTTGGCGTTTTCGCCTCGGCGAGCCGTTAAGGCCGCTCTTGGTCGGGCGCGGACAGCTCGCTCGCCCATCGCGCACTACCCAATTAGCTACACCACTACCTTTGCCTAGATCCTTCCTTCACCCTACGCACCTCAGCCTAGCTGCTACCGGCCCGCCTTGGTCGCTGACGCGACCATGTCACCGTAGTGCGCCGCCGCATTCCACCGCCGCATGTGGCCAGCCCATTTCGGGGAATCCCCAGCCAAACCATCACCACAGCAGCAACCAGGGTATGATAGTGGTGCTTTAGAGGTAGCTAGCTCCCTGAAAGGACCTAGGATGCTACCTAGAGGGGGGTGAATAGGCGTTTCTAAAAATTAACACCTTTAAATGCGGAAATGATTAGTAAAGGGAGTTTCCAAAATGGAAACTCCAAATAAAGAGTAATACCACCCCTCATAAGTTAGACACAGAGTATACAAGGTATAAAGAATATATATAGAAGCTACAACCCTACAACACAAAGTTAGAACAGAGAATAAATATATTCTGCACAGACAGGAAATACCGGACATGTCTGGTATGCACGGTTTCTGCAGAGCAGCCCCAAACTTGGTCCTTTCAATTTCTATCTTCAAACCAAATTGTAGGTATCTACTAGAGATGACAATATACATAGAGAACCTGCATAAGAGCTAGAGCAACACAAATATCGAATGAAATACGAATTGAGACACGATATTTATTTTACCGAAGTTCGGACTCGTTCGAGTCCTACTCTCCGTTGAGGGGGCTACGGGCGACCCAACGAAGGTCAGCCCTAGAGGGTACCACGAAGGTCACTCTAGCCAGAGTCTTTTCCAACTCCTTTTCCTCCTTCCACTAGTTGATTCTGAGGCGGCGGAATCAACCGTTACAAACTTTCCGAGGCATGCCACAATCTCTCGGATGCTCTCCGACGACGCCTAACCGTCTAGGACCGAAGAGTCCAAGAGTAACAAATGCGAATCACGAGATTGACAATATGCACAAGTGATCAAGTGGTTGGATTGCTCTCTTTTTGAATTTCACTCAACCACAATTAGATTTGGCAAATTTGATCTATCACTCACTAAGAGAGGGTTGGGAGAGTTAGCAAAGCTTAAAAACGTGCTAGAGGATCAGCAGAATCAGCAGCCTCCAAAGAAGGAGGCTTGGGGGTATTTATAGCCCCCTTGGAAAAACTAGTCGTTTTATAGCCGTTACCTACGCCAACGGTAACTGAGTTATAGTGGTGTTGTGAGGCGTCAAAACTCCCGATGAATGCCAGAACTTCTGACCGTCGGAACTCCCAACTCATGTCGGAACTCCAGACCCACAACATATTTGAAAACTACGGTAACTGAGTTAAAATGTGTGAGGTGTCGGAACTCCCGACATATGCCAGAACTCCCGACCCTCAAGGCATTGGAAAAACTAGCTGTTGGCCTCTGGTCGTCCATACCGGACACGCCCGGTATGACCAGGACAGTGAACTCTCCAAGTCAGTTAAAGCGCGAGATGTCAGAACTCCCGACCTTTGCCGGAACTCCTGACTCATGTTGGAACTCCCAACGAACCAACCCGAGAACAACAACTTTACCATTGCTGGGCAAATACCGGACACGTCCGGTATTGCCAGATCAGCAAAAAAATAGATTAGCTCTTTTGTCTCTCAAACACTCAAAACTCACATGGGTTGGCTTGAGCACTTATGAAACATTATCTATCAACATGATGCATCCCTCTTAATAGTACGACATTCCTATTAACTCAAATTTAAAGAGTATAACGAATTTAAACCTTTTGAGTTGATCTCTTTCAACCGAAGCCATGTATTCCAATCTTCATCAAGTGAGGGTGTCGACATGTTGATATTGATCTTTTCACTTGAGCATAGCCATCTTGAGCACGTGACTTGATTCCATTCATCAAATTTGAATAATCCCAAATACATCAAGTCACTTCCATCAAACACTCCAATAGTGATTTGATCCTCCACATAAACATGACCATCATAGCTTGATTAGTACCTCAACTAAATACAAGTACTTTCTTCTTCACTCTAGCTAGGTTCTTCGGCCGCCAAGCTATCGCTTGCCCTTCACCCTTGCTTAGTATCTCGAAGCCTTTCCTTGTTATCTTCACCATCTCAAGCCATTAAGTCACATCTTGTGTTGAATCATACATTCATTTGTATTGTTATCTTTTTCATTTCTATTTAGCAAGCTTCAAATATGAGACCATTCCATATGCAATCCCTCATATCTCATTAATTAATTCTTACGAGCTTGCTTTCACATAGTACATGAAAATCCCACAATAAATAAGCCTTTGTATAAATTCCATTTGCATTGTTGTCTTGTACTTGAACTAGATTGTTTATACAACAACACATCATTTTTGGCTTTCATTAAGTACCGGTGAGATAACCTATTACCTATCCACACTTAGCAAATAGGTTAGACCTTTAATCATATTGTCATTCAATCATCCAAAACCCACTAAAGGGCTAGATGCACTTTCACTCTCCCCGTAGTGGCTTAGGTTGGCCGGCATGGTCGCGCCACCGTGGCCGCTGTTTCCGCGAGTTCTATCGCCCCTATAACCTCGGCTAGGGTAGGCGCTAGGGTTGTAGGTGTTGTTCGGCTCGCTATCTAGGTCGGGGTGGGTCTCGGTTGGCCGGCGTGACCATCCAGTGCATCGCCGCCACGCCAGTGCACGCGGGGGTGGCCCGAGGACCTGGCCATTGTGAAGAAGGGTTGTTTCGATGGCTACTTTGTTTAAGCGCAAACTGTAGGAATAGTGTTATGGACCTCGGGGTGAATCATCGGTAACTCAAGGGCGTTTTTGCATAAGTGACCAGCACATGCGGGCCTCCCTGTCATGGGCTGTTTTCACATGGTTAGGCCATGTCCCGCGTGGGCCGTGTTGCTCGCTCGTGGGCCACGCGGGTTGAATTCGTTTTTCATTTTATAGAAGATAGAAATAGCTTTATATTTTACATTCTAAGTTGAACTTTGGAAATTAATATCAATTCACATAAGTATGCAAAAATTGTGAAATAAATTCTATTGGGTTCCTAAAAATGTTGTCTACCTGATAGTATGGTTAGTTTATATATATATCCGTGTTGATGCTAAGGTCTATTAAATCATTTAGAAGTGTTAATGTTATTTAGATTAATAATTGTAGGAATTTTTGTGGCAAATTGGTAATAGATTTGGCCATGAAACTTTTATAGTAGGTTCATTAGATTATTATATGCTCACTGTAATTTTTGTAGCCTTAGCATAGGTTGTGAAAGATGGTGGATAAGTACGCCTTGTGGTAGTATATATATTAAATCGGTAATAAGAATAAGGATGCCTTTAGTTGCTAAGATAATATGTGAAATGTTTCATACCTATTTAGTAGGAATAATAGGTAGCTTAGTGTCTTAGTCATTAGAGTTAGCTTAGTAGCTTGGTAGATGTATTCTTATTTTAAAAGTTGCTGTTGCCATATTACTAAGTGTTGCATCATCATTTCATGCATGTAGATAACGAGTTGGTAGAGTTCATGACTACGGTGAGCAGGAGTACGAGGAGATAATTGAGGAGTACGAGGAGGAGATCCTCATCCAGGAGGGAGCCCCAGAGCCATCAATTGCTGACTTTGCTGACAGCCCGCCTGCCCAAGGCAAGCCCCGGTGCATAACCCTTATATATATATATATGTGTGTGTGTGTGTGTGTGTGTGTGATATGCATTTACATTATAGGCATTTGATGGAGACTACCTGCATAGATATATCTACCTATGAGTCCAACTAGCATAGGTCGAGTAGCTGCTATGCTTAGGATTTTGGTAGCGTGAGTAACCTGCCATTACTCATAATAGGTGATTATTATTATCACTCATGATAAAATGGTGAAAAGAAAATGGAGACCGAGCAGGGATATGGTTTGGGTATTGGTGGGTGTAAGAGGTTGTGTCCTGCGGCCAATGGGGCATAGCTTGGTTACACTATTTCCCTATCTGTGTTGGTTAAGGACCGGCCGTTGCATTGGGTTGTAGGCAAGTCATGGACTTATTATCCTGAACACATACTTGTGTATGGGCACGGAAAGGCTCATTGTTCTCTTGTCATGGGTTCTGGCTCTTTTTGGACCGACTGATTGGAGGCGGAGATGGTGGAGGTCTAAGCACCGCACTGAGTCTGGGACTCAGGAGCGGGGGCTTGGAGTCCAAGTTTGGACGGTGACCTAGACCCCGTGATAGGAGGGTAGTGGGTTGGTCCTGCTTGTGCCTAGGGTACAAGCGGGGTGTGTGTTGCAGGGTACCCAGCTGGGCACATTGATTCGTGAATCGCCGGGTGATCTAGTACGGCTTGTCTATAGTCTAGCACCATAGTAAGAACTATAAGATGAAAGGTGGTGAAATGGAACTGTTGCTCAACTCTTGCTTGAAAGTAGAACGGGTGCTTACATAGAATAGATAGATAATGAACTAATCATGACTGCTAATAATAAACATACATAAGGATTCACTATTAGTATTGCTTTCTGCAAAAAGGAAACCCAGCAAGCCATAAAGCTTATCATATCCCTTGGAGTCGGGAAATTATTCCCACTAGTCGGATAAGTCTTACGAGTACATTGTGTACTCAGGGTTTATTTACCCTTGTTACAAGTGCAGTCTGAGGAGTAGCCATTGTGTGAAGGATTCTTCTAGTGGGCAGAGATGGATCCTTGTATATTATCGATAGATGTTTATTTTTATTTCGCTGTTTAATTTCCACACTCTAAACTTGGTACTGTAACAATATATTTCTAAGAACTCTGGTTGTATGAAATTGACTAAGTATTGTAAACTCGTTCTTATTATTGGATCCTGGTGCAAAAATGTGGATTATTCGAGTTTTCCCTTGGGGTGTGCTCGATGGAATCCGCCCAATGTAGCTCGCTTTCGAGGTGATTAGTGTCTGGAGGAAGACGAACGCCTCCGAATGTGTGTTATTTTGGGTGGTTCTGCTACAGGAGGTATCAGAGCCAATAATGAGTCTATGGGTTTCATAACTCTTTTAAAAACTTAAAATTTGACCAACAAAAGTTTTGTGAAAGGTAGGATGCGATAAATTATGTAAATAAGTATAAGCCCTAGCAATATGGTCTATCTAGGAAAGTGGCACTGGTTTTATCTAATTAATCTTCTACAGGTACACTAACTTACGCTGTGTAAGAATCGTTTAGCAAGCGAAAAGTGAGTGTGCGACGTGCTAAGAATTTTTGCGAATGCTGCTATATTCTGGCTTGAGTGAACATATAGGCCGATGCATGCATCATGATAGGAGAATCTTGCTTAAACTAAACTCCCCCTACATGTATAATCTGGATTAGTAAATTGATAGGATAATCTAAAAGAATGCTTTAATAAATGTCTTACCATTTCTCTAATCTCTTATTCCTGATCTAGAGGGTTGTCCTAAATGGCCGGTTCCTATCTGTTTACAGATGAACCTGAGGTCTGGTCACGGGAGCACCAGTGCCGGAGCGGGCCATGGTCTTAGCGAAGGCCAAGGTGAAAGTGGCCGGGGAAATGAGAACAGCAACGGGGAGAGCCATGAGGCCCGACTTCTAGCTCCTCCTCTATCACCGCCGTCTCCGATGACTCATGCAGAGATGATGGCGGAGATGTTGGTTGCTCGTCACGAGTCAGCCCGTGCCATGGAGGTGTTAGCACAGGCTATCAGTGGCTTCACCCGAGGCCATGGAGGCAATGGTGGGAACGGGGGTGGTGCCCATGGTCCTGAGGGACCCTGTTTGTACCAGGATTTCTTGAAGACGCACACACCCTTGTTCATGCCGACTGCTGAGCCTCTAGATGCAGAGCATTAGCTTCGTATTCTAGAGCAGAAGTTTCTGCTACTCACCGTAACTGAGGAGTAGAAGGTGCGCTTTGCAGCGCAACAGCTGTTGGGATCTACTAGTGCATGGTGGGACACATTCAATGCCATGTAGCTGGTGGATCACTGGGTGACTTAGCAGGAGTTTACTACGGCTTTCAAAGAGTACTATATTCCTGCTGGTGTTCTAAATAGAAAGTTGACAGAGTTCCTAGACCTGAGGCAAGGGAGCATGTCTGTGATGGACTATGTCAACAAGTTCAACCATCTGTCATAGTATGTTGGGACTCACATTGATACTGATGAGAAGAAGAGGGGTCATTTCTATCGTGGCCTCTCTTGCAGTCTATAGAAGAAGTTATATACAGGGAACTAAAAGACGTTTGGTGCTATGATGAACGCTGCTATTGCCATAGAGGGGCTACGGTGTGACTCTCAGGCTGAGTGGAAGCGCAAGCGGGTGGCTACTGGGTCTTCTAGTCACCCCCAGGCTTATTATGTACAGGTTGTCAGGCGGGTGCCCTATCAGTCTTTGGGTGGGCATTCGTCCCATCAGCCTCAGCAGACCTACCAGGCATCTTCCACCCAGTACCATGCACCTACCCAGTAGGTGCAACAACAGCAGCCCCAAGGACAGCAGGTCCCACCTCATCAAGGATAGGGGAACAAGCCTGGTGCTTGTTTCAAGTATAGCAAGGAAGGCCACTATGCTTGGGAGTGTCCGTAGAACCAGCCTGCATAGTCTGCTTAATCCTCAGCTAACTCTCGTCTGATCAAGTGAACAATTATCAAGAAGAAGGTGCCAGTAAGCCGTTCTGGGCAAGTTAATTTCATGAAGGCTGAGGAAATCTTACAAAATGAACCGGTGATGGCTGGTATGTTTACCATTGATTCCCATCCAGCATATGTGTTGTTTGATTCTGGTGCATCACATTCATTCATGAGCATGGGATTTGTATAAAGGCATAATATATCTCTTATGACTATACCTATTGCCTATAGAATCAGTACTCTGGGTGCGCAGTTATGCGTTAATACTCAGACGGACACAATTGGATTAGTACTAGCCACTCACACTTACTGTCTCTAGTTCATGGTGCTGCCTGGGCAAGGCATTGATGCAATTCTGGGAATCAACTGGTTGCGTGTATATGGGGTAGTCTTGGATCTAAAGCAGAGAGTTGTTGAGTTACGGCTTCCTTCTTCTAAGGATAGGATGTCTCTTCTCATGCCCTTAGATCTAGCCTTACCTGTTGCTGCTCATGCTAAAGCCTCTCCTGATCTGGCCTCTATTCCTATGGTATGTGAGTTTCCAGATGTCTTTTCTAAAGATCTACCTAGGTTGCCACCGGATAGAGATGTGGAGTTCTCCATTGAGTTAGAACCTGGCACTGCTCCTATCTCATGGCGCCCGTACCGCATGGCCCTGAAAGAATTTGCTGAAATGAAGATGTAGTTAGAAGAGTTGTTGGAAAAGGGGTTCATCCATCCTAGCTCTTCGCCATGGGGTTGTCCAGCCATTTTTGTGAAGAAGAAGGATGGCACTCTTCGGATGTGTGTGGATTACCACCCTCTCAATGCGGTAACCATTAAGAACAAGTATCCTTTACCTCATATTGATACTTTGTTCAATCAACTAGCTGGTGCCAAGGTGTTCTCCAAGATTGATCTCTATTCAGGCTATCATCAAATCAAGATTAGACCACAAGATATACCAAAGACAGCTTTTTCTACTAGGTATGGGCTATATGAATACCGAGTCATGTCTTTTGGTCTCACCAATGCTCATGCATTCTTCATGTATCTCATGAATTCAGTCTTTATGCCGGTGTTGGACAAGTTTATAGTGGTATTCATTGATGATATCTTGATATACTCCAAGAACAAGGAATAGCATGCCCAACATCTTTGGATAGTCCTGACTCGATTAAGGGAACACAAGTTGTATGCCAAATTCAGCAAGTGTGAGTTTTGGTTAGATCGAGTGTAGTTTTTGGGACATGTTCTGACACCTGAAGGTATCTCTGTAGATCCAAGCAAGGTGCAAGATGTGTTAAATTGGAAGTCTCCTAAGTCAGTGCATCAAATTCGTCAGTTCCTTGGTCTTACTGGATACTATCGGTGCTTTATTCCTGACTTTTCCAAAATAGTTCAGTCAATGATCAAGCTGCTCCAAAAAGATGCCAAGTTTGTTTGGAGCCCGGCTTGTGAAGAAGCCTTCCAAGCTTTGAAGAAATTTCTTACCACTGCTCCTGTTATTGCCCAACCAGATATTGAAAGACCTTTTGATGTACATTATGATGCCTCGAAGATAGGGTTGGGATGTGTGCTTATGCAGGATGGACGTGTGATAGCTTATGCTTCACGTTAGCTGAAAAAGCATGAGGTGAATTATCCCACCCATGATTTAGAGATGGCTGCTGTGATGCACGCTCTAAAAATTTGGAGGCATTATCTGTTGGGAAATAAAGTACAAATTTTTATGGATTACAAGAGCCTCAAATATATTTTCACTCAGTTTGAGTTAAATATAAGGCAAATGAGATGGTTGGAATTAATCAAGGATTATACCTTGGAGGTTCATTATCATTCTAGAAAAGCTAATGTGGTAGCTGATGCTTTGAGTAGAAAGTCATATCAGGTTGAAGAAACACCTTTGTCTCTCAACCATGCTGAGGTGCTAGCTCACATTGCCTTAGTCTCGGATTTACTTGAGCAGATTATTATGGAGCAAAGGCAAGACACTTTAAAAATTCCTCACATCAAGAAATTAATTGTTGAAGGGCATGGTCCTCGGTTTAGTATTGATGAGCAAGGTGTAGTAAGGTTCAAGAATAGATTGGTGGTTCCGTCAAATGAGAAGATTAGAAGAAAGATTTTGGATGAAGCTCATCATTCCAAGTTGTCCATCCATCCTGGCAGTAACAAGATATACCATGATTTGTGCCACTTGTATTGGTGGTCCAATATGAAGCATGATATCACCAAGTATGTCGCGGAGTGCGATACTTGTGGTAGAGTTAAGGCAAACCATATGCGTACCCTAGGATATTTGCAGCCTTTGCCTATCCTCGTTTGGAAATGGGAAGATATTTTCATGGATTTCATTATGGGTTTACCCCGCACGACCAAGGGCTATAACTCTATTTGGGTCATTGTGGATTGCCTTACCAAGTCCGCTCATTTTCTCCCAGTGGATACTAGATATTCTGCTAGAAAGTATGCCAAATTGTATTTTGATTGGATTGTGACCCTACATGGAGTTCCTCTTACTATCATCTCTGATAGAGGGTCAGTCTTTATCTCTCGTTTTTGGGAGTAACTTCAGGAATGTCTTGGTACTAGTCTCCTCCAAAGTTTAGCTTATCATCCACAAAATGACAGCCAAACAGAAAGGGTAAATCAGGTACTTGAGGATATGTTGAGAGCTTGTGCCATTTCTTTTCCTAAGAAGTGGGATGAATGCTTGAACTTAGCTGAGTTTTCTTACAACAATAGCTATCAAGAAAGCATTCATATGGCACCCTTTGAAGCTCTATATGGAAAGAAATGTAGGACACCACTTAACTGGGTTGAAGTGGGAGACCATGGATATTTTGGGCTTGATTTCATCAAAGAAGCTCGAGAGCAAGTCAGTATTATTCAGAGTCATTTGAAGGCAGCTCAGAACCGATAGAAAGCTTATGTGGACAAGCGAAGAAGGCCTTTGCAGTTTGCAGTCAGGGATCATGTGTACCTCAAGGTGTCTCCTACGAGAGGGGTGCATCGGTTTCGTGTCCATGGCAAGTTAACCCCTCGATATGTGGGCCCTTACAAGGTTTTGGAGCAGTGTGGCCCGGTGGCTTATCGTCTCCAACTTCAAGATATTTTATTGGCGGTACACAATGTGTTTCACATATCTCAGTTGAAGAAATGTTTGTAGGTCCCTGATGAAGCTATAGAAATTGAAGGACTTCCCCTCCTGTATGACTTGACTTATATTGAGCATCCTATTAAGATCTTAGATGAGAAAAAAAGAGTGACTGGAAACAGTGTGGTGAAGTTCCATAAAGTTCAGTGGCAAAATCACTCGGAGGACAAAGCAACATGGGAGCAAGAAAGCAATATCTTGAAGCATCATCCCCACCTTCTATCTGGTTAACTGAGGTAACTATTTAAAAATCAAAATGTATTTCTTATCTCTTTTTCCACACTAGGCACATGAAATCTTGGGGTGAGATTTTGTTTTAAGGGGATAGATTTGTAACACCCTCGATGTTACACTATAAATCTTTTGCTAAAACATGTCATGAACTTCATGTTTATGTGTTAATGCATGTAATATAGTGTGTAGATCAAATTCTGTAACTTAAAACGATCGACAGAAATACGAAACAAAATTTAATTGATAGCTATGATATATCACTTAGGGTTTAAAACCAATTTTTATTAAGTGAAAATGCTATACAACATATATGGGATACTTGAATAAAGATTGAAGTACAATCTTTGTAGATGATGATGAAATACCTGCGGTCAAAAAATGAATTCACTAGCTAACTGGTCTAATAGCTTGGAAATCGAATTTGATGTGAATCCGATCAAGACTTAGTCAAATTTATAAGGCTGAAAAATGGTTTGGCAAAGCTATGTTTGGCAATTTTTGTAGAGTAATTGAGTTAAGGAGTGGTGTGATTTTATGGCTTGTTTTAGTAGCCTAATATGCCCTCTTAAGTATAGCAAAGGTGGTTTGGTGATTGGATCAAAGGTTTAGATTTTTAGAACGCTTTAATTTGCCTTGTCCACTACGCTTGGGATGAGGGTCCCTCGGCCACGGCACCCGCACCCCACCAAGAAGCGCCCTAGTCGAAGTCTGACTGAGCCCCGCTACCGTCCCATCCGTCCACGTGCCTCTGCTTTCTCTCTGCCGTCGCCGTCGCCTTGCGCCCACGAGTGCGCTAGAGAGGAGTCACCGCTATTTAATTTGCCTCGACCGCACCTACGCTCTCTTGTCCTCTCACCGCCTAAGCCACCCATAGCCTTGATGATGGCTGGTCGGGCGCCAATTTGGCATTTCCGCCCCAATGAGCCATTAAGGCCGTGCTTGGCCGTGGGCGAGGACAGCTCGCTCGCCCATCGCCCACTGCCTAATTAGCTGCACCACTACCTTTGCCTAGATCCTTCCTTCACCCTGTACACCTCAGCCTAGCCGCTACTAGCTCGCCTTGGCCATTGAAGCGACCATGTCACCATAGTGCGCCGTCGCATTCCATTGTCGCACGTGGCCAGCCCGGTTCGGGGAATCCCTGGCCAAACCATCACCACAGTAGCAACCAGGGTACGATAGTGGTGCTTTAGAGTTAGCTAGCTCTCCCCATGGTGGCTTAGGTTGGCCGGCATGGTCGCACCACCATCGTGCAAGGCCGCGAGCCGTGGCCGCCATTTCTGCGAGCTCCGCTGCCCCTGTAACCTTGGCTATGGTAGGCGCTAGGGTTGTAGGTGTTGTTCGGCTCGCTATTTGGGTCGGGGCGGGTCTCGATTGGCCGGTGTGACCGTCTAGGGCATCGCCGCCACGCCGGTGTGTGCGGGGGTGGCCCGAGGACCTGGCCGTAGTAAAGAAGGGTTGTTCCAAGGGCTACTTTGCTAGAGTGTAGACTATAGGAATAGTGTTGTAGACCTCGGGGTGAATCATCGGTAACTCAAGGGCGTTTTTGCATAAGTGACCGGCGCACGCGGGCCTCCCCGTCATGGGCCGTTTTCGCGTGGTTGGGCCACATCCCGCGTGGGCCGCGTTGCTCGCTCGTGGGCCACGTGGGTTGAATTCGTTTTTCATTTTTATAGAAGATGGAAATAGCTTTATATTTTACATTCTAAGTTGAACTTTGGAAATTAATATCAATTCACATAAGTATCCAAAAATTGTGAAATAAATTCTTTTGAGTTCCTAAAAATGTTGTCTACTTGATAGTATGGTTAGTTTATATATATCTGTGTTGATGCTAAGGTCTATTAAATCATTTAGAAGTTTTAATGTTATTTAGATTAATAATTGTAGGAATTTTTGTGGCAAATTGGTAATAGATTTGGCCATGAAATTTTTATAGTAGGTTCATTAGATTATTATGTGCTCACTGTAATTTTTGTAGACTTAGCATAGGTTGAGAAAGATGGTGGCTATGTACGCCTTGTGGTAGTATATATATTAAATCGATAATAAGAATAAGGATGCCTTTAGTTGCTAACATAATACGTGAAATGTTTCATACCTGTTTAGTAGGAATAATAGGTAGCTTAGCGTCTTAGTCATTAGAGTTAGCTTAGTAGCTTGGTAGATGTATTCTTATTTTAAGAGTTGCTGTTGCCGTATTACTAAGTGTTGCATCATCATTTCATGCATGTAGATAACGAGTTGGTAGAGTTCATGACTGCGGGCGAGCAAGAGTACGAGGAGATAATCAAGGAGTATGAGGAGGAGATCCTCATCTAGAAGGGAGCCCCAGAGCCATCAGTTGCTGACTTTGCTGACACCCCGCTTGCCCAAGGCAAGCCCCGGTGCATAGCCCTTATTTTGAATGATCACTGGATATATATATATATATATATATATATATATATATATATATATATATATATATATATATATATATATATATATGTGTGTGTGTGTGTGTGTGTGTGTGTGTGTGATATGCATTTATGTTATAGGTATTTTATGGAGACTACCTACATAGATATACCTACCTATGAGTCCTACTAGCATAGGTCGAGTAGCTGTTATGCTCAGGATTTCGGTAGCATGACTACGTGAGTAACTTGCCGTTACTCACAATAGGTGATTATTATTATCACTCATGATAAAATGGTGAAAAGAAAATGGAGACCGGGCAGGGATATGGTTTGGGTATTGGTGGGTGTAAGAGGTTGTGTCCTGCAACCAACGAGACATAGCTTGGTTACACTGTTTCCCTGTCTGTGTCGGTTAAGGACCGGCCGTTGCATTGGGTTCTAGGCAAGTCATAGACTTATTATCCTAAACATATACTTATGTATGGGTGTGGGAAGGCTCATTGTTCTCTTGTCATGGGTTCCAGCTCTTTCTGGACTGACTGATTGGAGGCGGGGATGGTGGAGGTCTAAGCACCGCACTGAGTCCAGGACTCAGGAGCGGGGGCTTGGAGTCCAAGTTTGGACGAGAACCTGGACCCCATGATAGGAGGGTAGTGGGTTGGTCCTGCTTGTGCCTAGGGTACAAGCGGGGTGTGTGTTGCATGGTACCCAGCTGGCCACATTGATTCGCAAATCGTCAGATGATCCAGTATGGCTTGTCTACAGTCTAGCATCGTAGTAAGAACTATAAGATGAAAGGTGGTAAAATAGAACTGTTGCTCAACTCTTGCTTGAAAGTAGAACAGGTGCTTTCATAGAATGAATAGATAATGAACTAACCATGACTGCTAATGATAAACATACATAAGGATTCACTATTAGTATTGCTTTCTGCAAAAAGGAAACCCAGCATGCTATAAAGCTTATTATATCCCTTAGAGTCGAGAAATTATTCCCACTAGTCGGATAAGTCTTGCGAGTACATTGTGTACTCAAGGTTTATTTATGCATGTTGCAGGTGTAGCCTGAGTAGCCGTTGTGTGAAGGATTCTTCTAGTGGGCACAGACGGATCCTTGTATATTATCGATAGATGTTTATTTTCTTTCCGCTGTTTAATTTTCGCACTCTGAACTTGGTACTGTAACAATGTATTTCTAAGAACTCTGGTTGTATGAAATGGACTAAGTATTGTAAACTCGTTCTCATTATTGGATCCTGGAGAAAAAATGTGGATTATTCGAGTTCTCCCTTGGGGTGTGCTCGATGGAATCCGCCCGATGTAGCTCGCTTTCGAGGTGCTTAGTGTCTGGAGGAAGACGAGTGCCTCCAAATGTGTGTTATTTCGGGCAGTTCTGCCACAATTTTATAGACTTTACTTCCCTAAAACTCAAAATCCATGCATATGTGCAAGATTCAATCCAAACTCTTAGCACATATGTAGGGGGAGCTAATGCTACTGTTAGGGTTCATGAAACTTGTCCATACCCTTTTACACATGGTAAATATGCTTGGCAAGTAACATGGATTCAATTGAATTTCAATTCATATCTTTGTGAAAGGGTTGTCATCAATTACAAAAAAAGGGGGAGATTGAAAGCTCTAGTTTGGTTTTGGTGAATTGATGAAACCCTAAGTGCTAACCTAGCTTATCTAAGGGATCATGAGATATGTAGCACTAATCCAAGTGGTGGAGCAAATGAAGATCATGTTGATGGTGGTGATGGCCATGGTGATCAAGTGCTCGGCTTGGAAAAGAAGAAAAAGAAAAACAAAAAACTCAAGGCAAAGGTGAAACTTGATAGGAGCTTTTTGGTTTGGTGATCGAGACACTTAGTGAGTGTGATCATATTTAGGATCGATAGCCGTACTATTAAGAGGGGTGAAACTCATATCGAAATACGGTTATCAAAGTGACACTAGATGCTCTAACTCATTGTATATGCATTTAGATCTAGTGGAGAGCTAACACCCTTGAAGCTTCAAAGGTCCATCTCTTATACCTTAGCATCATTTGGTAGACTTTACTTCCCCAAAACTCAAAATCCATGCATATGTGCAAGCTTCAATCCAAACTCTTAGCGCATAATTAGGGGGAGCTAATGCTACTATTGGGGTTCATGAAACTTGTGCATATCCTTTTACACATGGTAAATATGCTTGAGCAAGCAACATGGATTCAATTGCATTTCAATTCATATCTTTGTGAAAGGGTTGTCATCAATTACCAAAAAGGGGGAGATTGAAAGCTCTAGTTCGGTTTTGGTGAATTGATGAAATGCTAAGTGCTAACCTAGCTTATCTAAGTGATCATGAGATAGGTAGCACTAATCCAAGTGGTGGAGCAAATGAAGATCATGTAGATGGTGATGATGGCCATGGTGATCAAGTGCTCGGCTTGGAAAAGAAGAAAGAGAAAAACAAAAAACTCAAGGCAAAGGTGAAACTTGATAGGAGCTTTTTGGTTTGGTGATCGAGACACTTAGCGAGTGTGATCACATTTAGGATCGATAGCCATACTATTAAGAGGGGTGAAACTCGTATCGAAATACGGTTATCAAAGTGTCACTAGATGCTCTAACTCATTGTATATGCATTTAGATCTAGTGGAGAGCTAACACCCTTGAAAATGTTTATGAAACCATGCTAACACATGTGCACAAGGTGATACACTTGGTGGTTGGCACATTTGAGTAAGGGTGGAGAAGTTGGTGAAGTGGAGGAGATGGTTGTCACTAAAAAACAGTGACCGGACATAGCCCTCATATGGGCACACTGGATGTGCCACCGTCGCCATGTCATTTATGACACTACGGCCGCGTGGGCCACACTGATCGGGCACGCATGTGCCTGTCTGCTAGTCTACGTGTGGGTCTCCATGAACTTGCCGACCATGTCCCGCTAAGGCCAGGACGAGCCGAGCCCACCGCTGTGCCCCGTTTCTCTCTTTCTCCCCCTGTTTTTACGCCATCGTCATGTCGTGGTCACGACGAGTTAGAGAGCGAGCACCTCTCATCAATTCCTCATGCCCGCATCTCCGCCCTCACGTCCCCTCTCCAGCCGCCCCCACCCCGCTTTGATTGCAGCTCAGCTGAGCTCTAATTTTGGAGCTTTGCCCGCTATCGTGTCGTTATGAACCATCATCGCCCACATCGTGGCCAGCCTTCACCACTTCACCCCGTGCAAATTCCTCTACACCACTAGCTCGCCATGGCTCCCTCTCTACCATGCGCACGCCAGTGGGAGCGCTACCGCCTTCCCACTGCCGCTGATGTGGCCATGTCCACCACGGCTTGTCGCCGTGCTCATCGCGCGCACGTGGCCAGCACTGCTCAGGTAGTCGCCGACCAAACCACCACTTCGGTCGGGTTTGGGGTGTGCCCCTGGTGCTTATTCCCTATCTCTTTCGTTCTGTTAGCGTTGTGGCTCACTGGAATGCGGTTTCCGCCGTTGCAGGTCGCCCACCGCCGAGGAGAGCCTGCTCTACTTCACCCCCGTTCATGTAACCACCGCCCATCGTCATGCGTCGGACCATAGGTGAGAATCAATCCCCTAGCTAGGTCTGCAAGGGTCTAGGGTGGTCGGCGATGTCACCAGTGCCGTTGCTCGCCGCACCGCCGTGCACGGAGTCACCGAGGGTGCACGCGGGTGAATTAGGGAAAGTCTATAGGGTTAAGTGAGAAGTTATGAGAGAAGGGGAAATAGTGTTAGTACTTAGTTGTAATTCGAGAGAAGTACGAGGACTATTTTGCAAAAGCGTCAGTGCGCGCGGGATTTCTCTGTCGTGGGCTGTCTCCGCGTGGGCCGCGCGAGAGAATACATTTTTCTTTTTCATGAGGAATTAGAAATAGTTTTCTAATATAATTTTTGAGCTGATCTTTGGTAAATCATATAAAATCATATAGGTATCTAAAAATTGTGAAACAAATTTTGTTAGGTTTCTAAAATTGTGCTCTATCTGTTAGTATATTTAGTTCATATATGTGCTTGTTGATACCAGGAGCTATTAAATCATTTGAGAGTGCTCAATATTATTAAGTTAATTATTGTAGGAATTTTTGTGGTAGATTGGTGATAACAAAAACCTTGAAATTTTTATAGTAGCTTGATTGTATTATTATGTGCTCACTGTAATTTTTGTAGCCCTAAAATAGACTATTTAATATGGTAGCTAAATATTTATAAAAATTAAGCACTTGTAGGGTAAGCTTGGAACCTATTTGGTAAAGATGATAGTTAGCTTAGTGCCTTAGTCATTAGAGCTAGCTTAGTAGCTTAGCATGTGTATTCTTATTTTAAGAGTTGTTGTTGCATAAATACTAAGTGTTGCATCACCATTGCATGCATGTAGAGAATGAGTTGGTGGAGATCGTGACCATCGGCGATCACGAGGACGAGGAGGTGATCGAGGAGTACGAGGAGGAGGTCCCAGAGCTATCACTGACTGACTTAGCTAACCATCCGCCTGCCCAAGGCAAGCCCCGGTGCATAACCCTTATTTTTTATAATCATTGAATATATATATCTATGTTGTACATTTCCGTTACAGGATCTATATTGAAACTACATGCATAGATAAACCTACCTATGAGTCCTACTAGCATAGGTCTAGTAGCTGCTATGCTTAGGCTATCGGTAGCGTGAGTAACCTGCCGTTACTCACAATAGGTGATTATTGTTACTCTCATGACAAAATGGTAAAAGGAAATAGAGACCGGACAGGGATATGGCACAGGTATTGGTGGGTGTAATAGGTTGTGTCCCCCGGCCAACGGGGCATAGCTTGGTTACACTGTTTTTTCTGTTCGTGTCGGTTAAGGACCGTTCGTTGCAGTGGATTCTAGTCAGGTCACAGACTTATTATCCTGAGCACATACTTGCTTATAGGAGCGGGAAGGCTCGTTGCTCTCTTATCGTGGGTTTTGGCTCTTTCTAGAATGACTGATTGGAGGTGGGGATGGTGGAGGTCTAAGCACCACACTAAGTCCGAAACTCAGGAGTAGGGGCTTAGAGTCCAAGTTTGGATGAGGACCTAGACCCCTTGACAGGAGAGTGGTGGGTTGGTCTTGCTTGTGCCGGGGGTATAAGCAGGGGGTGTATTTCGGGGTACCTAGCTGGGATTCATTGGTTCGTGAATCGCCATGTGATACGGTATGGCTTGGCTATGATCTAGCATCGTAGTAAGAACTAAAAGATGAAAGGGAATGAATGAATCTGATTGCTCAACTCTTGCTTGAAAGTAGAACATGTGCTTACATAGAATGGTTAGATAATAAACTAATCATGACTGCTAATAAGAAACATACTTAATGATTCACTACTAGTAATGCTTTTTGCAAAAAGGAAACCTAGTAAACTATAAAGCTTATCATATCCTTTAGAGTCGGGAAATTATTCCCACTAGTCGGGTAAGTCTTACGAGTACATTGTGTACTCAGGGTTTATTTATCCCTGTTATAAGTGCAGCTTGAGAAGTGGCTATTGTGTGGAGGATTCTTCTGGTGGGCACAGATGGATTCTTGTATCTTATTGTTAGATGTTTATTTCAATTCCGCTATTTAAATTCCACACTTTGAACTTGGTATTATAATAACGTATTTTCGAGAACTATTGTTGTATGAAATGGGCTAAGTGATGTAAATTCGTTCTCATTATTGGATCCTGGGTGAAAACATGGATTGTTCGAGTTCTCCCTTGGGGTGTGCTCGATGGAACCGTCCGATGTAGCTTACTTTCGGGGTGCTTAGCGTCTGGTGGAAGGCGAGGGCCTCCGGAAGCATGTTATTTCGGGCGGTTCTGCCACAGTTAGGTGGCCTAGGGGCTAATTCTGCATGTGTGCGAAGGGTGGGGGTTTCCTAGGGAAATGTCAGGATGGCCCTTGGATTGAGCCTCCCAAATGAGGCCTAGGTGCATTCCCTCCCTCTTAATCCTTGATATTCTCCTTTGCCTTGCTTCCTTTGTGTTGAAGCCTTCCATTTCTCCACCAAAACTTATGGAATCTCGCTTAGATTTTCATCTATCCAAAGGAAAGCTTGCTTTAGTTTCATCCTCTCCCCCTTCCTCATCCATCCTGAAAAGGTCCTCAAGTGTACATTTTCCTCGACATGAAATTTACACAAAGAGAGGTATTAGTAGCAAAGTTGTACATGTGGGCAATATTTTACCATCGTTCCAATTAGGAAGCACAATCCATTTGGGGAGTATAGTATTCTTCTTCACCTTCCCTCCTTTTTGCCTCAATCTATGGGACATACAATAGACTTGAACACATGTTACTCCTAAAACTACACAAGCTATAGATCAAGCTCCCCATGATGTGTGCATTGCGTGATTGAATCACTTATATGATACCAACAAAAACATTGTGATACCAAATGAGAACCATGAATGTTGATTGTGACATCAATTAGGAAACATGTCCTATAAATTGGGAACAAGGGTATAGGAAACAAAGTTCAATATGCCTTACCGTGGGGAACGGGAACCTGTGTAGAGTTGCCCCGCCCACCATTGTCTCATTGACATGCAAACTCAGTAGGGTTGCCCTTAAACTGTTACAAATGTGACTTGCTTCTCTTGCTTACATATGAGTTATTAGTTTGATGCACACTCTACAACAAGAAAAAGAGATAACTAAGACAAGCAATAGAGAGAAGAGAATCAAATAATTAACAACATTACCTGCTTGCACTATGCTTAGGCCTTTAGCATGAGGTTGTAATGTGGACTAGGCAACTAAGCAAGGTGTAATTTGTATAGTTGATGGTAAAACTTTTACATCTCACGAGAAAAAAGGACCATCGGTAATGTCATTAGTCTGCAAAGCGGGATATGAGTGAATTGTACAAACAATATGTGGTACTAAATTAAACGACGTTTAGGTCCCATGTATTGATATATAGCTCAAGAGTCAAGATTGTGGTATGAACCAAAGCAATAAAGCAAGATGTAGCATGTAGTTCGTTTATGGCGGAACAACTATTTCCAACTACAATAGACATAAACAGTAATTACTAATGAAGTGATTTGAAAGCACACAAGATGCAAGATATAGGGCATGCATAGATCCATAGAGCTAATAGTTAGCTGCTAATAATTAGCTCCTTTGGATCCAACGGGTTCGACTAATAGTTAAGCCAATTGTTAAATGAATGCCAACTAACTAATATCCTACTAGTTGGACAAAACTAGCTAATAGCATCTAATAGTTAGCTAGCTTTTTTTTACGAATCTGGAGGGGCCGGGCCCCTACAGTAATTTATTAAAGAAAAAGTAGTAGTTCAATACAGAAGGAGCCAAACAAAAGAGGAGGGGAACAATGACTAGTTAGTTAGCTAATATTAGTTATGAACTATTAGCTAGCTAATTATTAGCCGCTAATGTATTCAAACAGAGCCATAGCACAAGAATTTAACGGGACACTAGCTATGTAGATGCGTGGACCATCTTGTTAATTTGATACATTAATCGTGTGATCTCAGCCGCCACTGGGCACCGGCTCTCCCGGCGTGCCCGAAGCAAGGACGTGCTCCAATAATTGGCACACACTCAAAGATGCGCATAAATAGAAGTACAAAAGTGCGTGGCTGCTACGATTACGAGTAGTTAAGCATCTATCCATCGCTGCAATTAATCTGATGCACCAAGAGCCAGTTTAGTTCACTTCATTTTGCCAAAATTTTCAAGATTCTCCGTCACATCGAATCTTTGGACGCATGCATGAAGCATTAAATATAGATAAAAAATAAAACTAATTACACAGTTTAGACGAAATCCATGAGACGAATCTTTTAAGCCTAATTAGGCTATGATGGACACTAATTATCAAATAACAACGAAAATGCTACAGTATCATTTTGTCAAAAAATTTACCAACCAAACAGGCCCCCAACACGTTGCTGCGAACGTCACTGAAATTGCGCGTAGCTATCCCACAGGCTGTCACATGCAATTCAACTGCATGCAAGGGGACCCTGTCTCTAGCTCGTACCAAATGCATGGGCCTACTAGCTCGGTTGACGCTCGACACAGTCAGCCGAGCCAACCAACCGCACTGTCCATTGGATGCGGTCATTTTGGCTCTGCTCCGCTGCACAAACTGGCCAGAGCGTCCAAAACCTACACTAGTCTACCCCCGCAGGGCTCACATGGCAACGTGTGACGAGAAAACCTTGTTACCATTTCTCGTGCGCATGGAACCAGAGTAGGAATCCATCAAATTAATATAGTACTGCATATAGGTTCGCGATCGCGCAGATGCTGACAAACTGACTCAGGCTAACAACCACTGCAGTGAGCCAGCCGCATGCGAGAGAGACCAGAGTCGCGTGTACCCTAGATCTGACTCAGACGGCGCCTATTTAGTCAATCCGATCTTGCAGTAACTCGACCGGCAATTCTCCCACTCTGTGGCCTCTCTCTATCTACATGCCACAACCAACACCGTTGTTGCCTCCTCAAACCAGCAGTGCCTGAACTCAAGTGCGACGCCGCTGAACGCACGCAGCAAGCCATGGAAGGTACGTGCACTCAGCTTCTTTCTTGCTGCCAGGACGAGTAGCAATTCCTTCTGCTAAATGGGCTATTCGTAGTACGCCTTTTTAACCTCTTCCCGCTGGCGCGCCGGTGGCAATGCAGCAGGTGGCCACGCGCTGCGCGCCGTCTTCTTGGGCGCGTACGGCCGGCTCTCGTTCCCCGCGACGATCGCCGCCTTCGTGGAGGCGCTGCTCCAGGCGTGGGCGGAGGTCAGGGCCGGGCTGCTCGTGCCGCTGCTCCGTGCCGCGGTGGTGCTGTGCACGGCCATGTCGGTGATCGTGCTGGCCGAGAAGCTGTTCCTGGGCTCGGTCAGCTCCGTGATGAAGCTGCGGCGCCGGCGGCCGTGGCGGGTGTACAGGTGCGACCCCATCGCGCGGCCGGACGAGGAGGCAGCTGCCTATCCCATGGTGCTCGTCCAGATCCCCATGTACAACGAGGAGGAGGTATGTACTGTACTCCGTATGTCTCTGGCGTCTCTGTGTCCTTCCGGACTGTGCTGCTCTCGGTGAACTCAGACGGTTGTTCAGTCAGACTGTCAGATCAGTAAGCTAATTGCTGAACTGCTGATCCTCAAGCGCTTAAACAGCAGCATCTGAATCTCTTTAATTAATCTTTAAGAGTTTGCATTGGACCAATTAATTTTTCATTACTACTACGCTCCATTGGTCATAGTTCTGTTAAGGGTAAAAGTGGATCAGAATGCAGAACAAGGGATGTTTTGTCTTCAAATTTTCAGAGTAATCTATCATGGATGGGCACATCTCTGACAGGAAGCCTGAAACGCGTACGCAGGTGTACCAGCTATCAATAGGGGCAGCTTGCAGGCTCACATGGCCGGTAGATCGATTGATAGTGCAGGTGCTGGACGACTCCACCGACGCCGTCATCAAGGTGAGTGAGATCGGGCTTCGTTTTCACCTGCCACTGTCACTTTGAATGCCTGCCGATCGCCACGGGAACATGCATGCACCACAAGAACCGGGAGCCAGCAAGAATGCACGGCCCTACAGCTACTGTACAGACCAGACAAACAAAAGTTGCCATTTTTTCCCCTTCTTTTGAAGCGTAAACCCGCAATTTGGTCGAATTCGCACGGCCGACCGAGTAGTCGGCAGAGCTCGGTTTTGTGATTGATGTCACTCGCTGGGCTGGCAGGAGCTGGTGAAGGGCGAGTGCGAGCGGTGGGCCGCGGAGGGGATCAACGTCAAGTACGAGACGCGCAAGGACAGGGCCGGGTACAAGGCCGGCAACCTCAAGGAAGGGATGCGCCACGCCTACGTGCGCGGCTGCGAGTTCGTCGCCATGTTCGACGCCGACTTCCAGCCGGCGCCGGACTTCCTCGTCAAGACCGTCCCGTTCCTCGTCCACAACCCCAGCCTCGCGCTCGTGCAGACGCGCTGGAAGTTCGGTGAGTCATCATCAGTCTCTCGCGCACAGGCAGCCGACAACGATTGCCATTATTTTCTTTTTAATTTATTGGCAAGTGAACAGAAGCAAGTTGCCTGCGTTGCAACTGCAGCGTACAGAGCCAGACAGATGCTGCTGTCTCTGTTTGGGCTTACTTCGATCTGTCTGGGCTTCAAGCAGGCCACAGAAATGTTGCACTAGGCTTGGATTTTGTGGCCCATTTGCAATGTTGAGCTTTCGGCCTCATCTAGTTAGTGAAAGGAAAGTAGTTCCACGAGACCCAATTATCTACGTTCATCAGTCAGTTCAGTTCCAGCTTGCGTCCTGCTTTGTCTGACATCAAGATGTAGTTCCATCTGCTGACAAAGCTTTTGTTTAAGCTGCCCTGTAGTGAATGCCAACGACTGCTTGCTGACGAGAATGCAAGAGATGTCCATGGATTACCATTTCAAGGTGGAGCAGGAAGCCGGCTCTTCCCTCTGCAACTTCTTTGGCTACAATGGTATCCACTGCCCTCCCTCCCTCAACTGCGCCGTCGCAAACTCGCAATTGTTCATGTCACGCTGTCAACTTCAGCTGTGTTCGAGAAATGTGAATGATATTATTTATTCATGCACGCAGGAACAGCTGGAGTATGGAGAACGCAAGCGATTGTCGAGTCCGGGGGTTGGGAGGACCGAACTACTGCTGAGGACATGGACTTGGCACTGAGAGCAGGGCTCTTGGGCTGGGAGTTCGTTTACGTTGGAAGCATAAAGGTTCACACCTCTGACAAATAGATCCAAGGTACTATCATGTCAGACAAAACTGTATCGAACTGATCCGAGATTGCAATTTCCATTCAGGTTAAGAGTGAGCTGCCAAGTACTCTGAAGGCGTACCGGTCCCAGCAGCACCGCTGGTCATGTGGACCTGCGCTCCTGTTCAAGAAAATGTTCTGGGAAATTCTTGCTGCCAAGGTTAGTCTTGTACACCAACCTGCTCCCTGACATGCAGTGAGTGCCATGAAAATTCTGTCATATGATTATTTGTCTGTATGTTCTGTTGTTTTCCTGTGCAGAAAGTGTCGGTTTGGAAGAAGTTGTATATGATCTATGACTTCTTCATTGCCCGGAGGATCATAGGCACCTTCTTCACATTCTTCTTTTTCAGCGTCCTGATTCCTTTAAACATTCTATTACCAGAAGCGCAGATTCCTGTGTGGGAGCTGATCTATATCCCCACAGCTATCATTCTTCTCAACTCTGTTGGGACTCCAAGGTTCGCTTGGTGTTAGCTTTATTGAGTTTTATTTGAGAACATTTCATATCCTGAATTCCTAAGGTGTTGCAGGTCTATCCATCTTATTATACTGTGGGTCTTATTTGAGAATGTAATGGCACTGCATCGGTTTAAAGCCATCTTGATAGGGTTTTTCGAAGCTGACAGGGCCAATGAATGGATTGTTACACAAAAGCTGGGGAATTTGCAGAAGCTCAAATCCATTGCCAGTCTTACAGGAAACTATCGTTTCAAAGACAGGTAATTTCTAGAGGATGACATATTCAGCAGACATGTACACCTAATATATCATAGCTTTGAGCCTTGGTGCTAATTTGCTATCCTGCTTCGTGTCAGGTTCCATTTCCTGGAGGTATTTATCGGGCTATTCCTTTTGGCCTCTGCGTGCTTCGACTACTTATACAGAGATGACTATTTTTACCTCTTTGTTCTTCCTCAATCGATCATGTATTTCGCAATTGGATTTCAGTTCATTGGCCTCAGAGTCTCCGAAGACTGACCAATCGCAAGACACAATCGAAAGTTTTGGTTGCAATATTATGATTGCTCAGATGAAGGTCTTGTATTAATGATCTACAAAAGGGCTGGTGTTGTGTTGTGTGTAATGAAGAAGAGATGTTATACTTCAAGATAGGATAAGCACATGGGAGGTTGAGACGAATCTATTAATTCACTAGGTGCAGAAAATTGCATCTGAAACACAACCAATGTATTTAGATGTAAGAGTTGTGTACAGACGATCAGATCTTGCTGGTATGTCTGAAGGGAAAATATTCAGTTCAAATCACATCTATAATCGAATCTCGAAAGCCTTCTATAAAAACATACTTATTAGTTTTCAAAATAATTGAAATTATGCACATCTATAGATGTATACATGTCATAAAATTTGAGATTCAATCGCAATCCAAGAAAAATTAATAAAATTCATGTGCACATGCGCTAGCAGACAAAATTCATTAGTGGTTACTGCTCAAAATACATTGAAAGATTTTTGACTCCTTAGTCCTGGCCCCTCTGATCCTGAACATGACGCGGAAATTTTTGGGGGTGAGACGGGCTTGACAAGGGAAGGCCGTGAAGTACATGCTGTGAATTTAGGTTTGAGATGGGCTTGACAGGGGAAAGGGCCAGGTCCAAAGCTCAAAAGGCCTCGCACGTTTGCAATGGGCCTTTTGGGTGCGGGCCTTAGCTGCTTGCACGTCGGACCATCGGTTCGGCGACTGCTCTAGTGCTCTGCCATGTGATTTGACTATTTGAGAAACTCATGTCTTTCGCCCTGCGGTCGTCGGCGAGCCCGAGGAAACGCACCGTTTAGCGGCGGAAATCGCGCGTCCGGTGACGTTTTTTTGCTTTGGCCGAACCGAATCGAGAGGGCAAGGCCGCGACAGCACGCACCCGTCAGGTCGGATGGTGCGGGACGATGCGTCGCCGCACCACCGTTCGAGACCGACGACTGTGGCCTCGTTTAGATTCACAGAATCGGCGCCTCATGAACACTGTAGCAACACTGTAGCTACAGTGTTGTTTTGTTTTTACTCGTTAGTAATTGTCTCAAAACGTTCGTCTCGCAAAGTACAACTAAATTGTGCAATTAGTTTTTGATTTCGTCAACATTTAGTACTCCATACATGTACCGCAAGTTTGATGTGATAGGAAATCTTTTTTTTTATAGTGTTAAAGTTCGGAATCTGGGGAACTAAACAGCCCCTGTGACGAGTCCTCCCTCTGGCTTTTGGCCTCTGGGTTCGCGTGCCACGGCGTCTGCGCCCCTGAAGTACGCGAGGGAACGTACGCTTCCCTCCGTCCAGGCTTCTGGTTTGAGCGTGATTTCCGGTATGGCCGTATGGGTGACAGGTAGACCGATTTTGACTGCGAACTCACTTGATTTCAAGTTTCGCGCGTTTTTATACTATGAAATAGTACTAGTATTTGCCGAATATTCACTCCGCCCGTAAAAAAATGCAATTACGTGTTGCGTGCCTAGCAAAAGTAGTTTACATTTAACTAAATTTTAAGTAGATATTATTCTTATTTACGGCTTCTAAATAATTTATTATAAAAATATATTTCGTAATTAATCTAATAATATTTATTTCATATCATAAATATTTATATTTTTTATCTATAATTGATCGAATTTAAGATGCAAAATCATGACATTATGCTAGAATTGTATTTTTCCTGGACCGAGAGAGTAATAGCCTTGCCGTTGTCTGTAGACAGTAATCGTTTGAGCTTTCCTCTTATGTTGCCTTGAGGCTGAATTGTAAGGCGGACGCGCCAAATTGTGGAACATAAAACTCTGTTATGCTTTTTGAAATATAGGCCCCGTTCGGCTGGCTGAATTTTAGCTAAAACTGGCTGAAAAACACTGTTCTGACTGAATTGTTGTGAGAGAAAAATACTGTTCCAGCCAAAAAAAAGAAGCCGAATAAGCCGGATATGGGGTAAGCCGAACGGAGCCATAAAAGCAGGGAAAACCTCTATTCCTAAAAAAAATAACCTTGGCACTTTGGCAGTACATCCTACACACTTTCGAGTCTCGGCTACTCCCCTGTTCGCTAGAGCTTATTCAAAATTACTTTTTGAAATAATATTTTTCTCTCACAACATATCAGTATAACCTTCCGCATAAGCCAAATTAACACTTTGTAGTTTCGGCTAGTCTGGAACAGCACCCTCGCTTGGCGTACTTTGTTTTCAAAACTCAGCCCGTGTTTAGTTACAACCAAATTCCCAAAAAGTGCTACAGTATCCGTCACATCGAATCTTGTGATACGTGCATGGAGTATTAAATGTAGATGAAAAAAAACTAATTGCACAGTTTGGTTGGAAATTACGAGACGAACGTTTTGAGCCTAATTAGTCCATGATTGAACACAAGGGCCTGTTTGGTTTCCATAAGTCAGGTGACTTATTAAGTCAGGTAACTGAAAACCAGTAACTTATAAGTCATGCTTGTTTGGTTGTAGATGACTTATAAGCTCATTAAAGGTGTGGGCCCCACGCATAAAAGGGTGACATATAAGTTTTAAGCAGGGATGAACCAACTATAAGCAGGGGTGACTTATAAGTTAGTGGTATTTGACAAAATAAGTCACTTATTTTACTTTTTAACTTATAGATAGGTGACTTATTTGGAACCAAACAGACCCTAATTACCAAATAAAAACGAAACTGCTACGAATGCACAAATTCCAAACTTCCACCTACTAAACACGCGCTCAAGGCTACCGTGCATTTTTCAAACATGTTCCCCCCGCGACCGCGGAGGCATGGACCCCAGTAGATCTGCATGCTTTACCAAGATACCGCTGGTAATACTGTATTTTTTTCCTTCCAAAAAAGCAGTCAGATTAAATACGGACGATAAAGTTGTTTAGGCCATGTTCAGATGCACCAGCTAATTTTAGCGACGGTGCATCCAATAAATTTTAGCTGGAGGTTAAAATATACATAATCTCATTAGGTGTTTGCACCCAGCTAAAACCAGCTAATGGAGTAACATGGTAGAAACTCTTCAATTAGCTGGTGCATCCAAACAACCCCAACTAAAGTTTAGGTAGCTAAAATTTAGATGGTTAAAATTTAGCTCTAACAATTAGCTAGCTAAACTTTAGTTGAGGTGCATCCAAACATGCCCTTATATATGAAAAGATTAGGAGATGCCGGCTTAAAAATAGCAGTTCATTCTTTAGTGTTTGATAAGTTAGTCAAACATGTGTCTCCCTATATGTACAAATAGGTGATTGTCATTGCATTATCACTTTTAATGAAGATCTAGAAAACTAACAAAACATTACAATAGTAAATCAATTTCGCATATGTGTTATACAATAACAATTATAGAATATAGGGTTTGACTGGTTGGACTCCAAAATATGCCTAGCTAAAACTAGGGCAGTCCCAAAACTTAGGCAGTTATTTGGTTAGGCTCCAAATCTGCCCGGCCAAAATTTGGACAAACCCAATACTAAATTTCTTACATTGGTTTTGGCAACTAGAATTTAGCATGCCCTTGTTTTGGCTTGCCAAAATTTTGGTAGGGCAATTTTTGGAGCCTAACCAAACAGGCCCATAATATTTTTGAATTTGATCCTCACAACATACCGCTTGTTGCCATCACCACTTTTACATGAGTGCTAACAAAGCATGAATAATTGGCACCAAAGCACGTAGTTTTTTATACTTTGTCTTCGAAATCAAACCAAACAAGTTTAGACTACAATTATCTTGTACGTACAACTCTCTACTCCTGTAAACCTGAATAAGAGAACACGATATAACGGAGCTCAAACGCCGAGATAAATTTACACACAAAGAAATTTCAGAAAAGGAAAATATCATATCTCTATTTTAATAACACTTATTCGGTATATATTTTGGTTGTTTATAGATTTAGTGAAATTTAAATTATTTATCTTCTCAAAACTTTCGGAGCCGAGAGAATAAAGGTCGCGTAACCAAAAAAGAACGAAAAACAGGGAGCTCTCCCAGCCGTCCAATTCCATCCGTAGACCGTCAGTCCACGGGGACAGGACACTGCACGGAGATACCACAGAGATTTAAAGCACAGTACTACGAAGTTTCATGTGCGCCCCATCTGCGTATCTGCTGCAACTGTAGCACTGCGTCCACTGACACTCGCATGTTGCTTGCCACAACCACCGCCTACACGTCCGCGAGAGGCAGTGTAGTAGCCTTTTGCGCCATGTCTGCCCTAGCAGGGGAAACGCATCGATTGCCATTGCCGACCCCTGCCCCTTGCATGCTCCCGTCCCTGGCAAGTTGGCATGCGAACCGCCAAGGATTGCGATAGCTTTTCCCATGCGAGGGCGGATGCTGTCGGTTATGCGAGTGAAGCTGCCTGCGCGGGAACGAGCGCTAGCTCGTTTGGTCGAGCGCTCCAGGTGAGAGCGACGCCACCCGGGCTCGAACCTGGCGCCCACCTCCTTTCTTACGAGTATCCGGGAGACTCACCCGTGTTTCAAAAAAAAAAAAAAAAAAAAAAAAAAAAAAAAAAAAAAAAAAAACTGCCTGCGCGGCTGCCGCGCATGCCGAAAGCTGGATTGCAAACTCCCTTCGCGCTCGCGGCGCAGGACATGATGACATGCTCTGGGGTCCGAGATGTCAGATGTCATGTCCAGTCAAGCTGAGCTCTTGCTTCTGTTTCCATTTGTCAATTGTCTGAGATGTGTCCAACCCCAACCATTGCTTGATTCTTGCACAAAATCAAAGCGCAAAATAAATCGTGTTCGTCGGGCAGAAACAGAGGTTAAGAAACAGTGTAGCACTGCTGGCACCCAATCATCTCCATAATACTCTATTCTCTTTTTTTTTGAAATGCATATTCTTAGGCTATATTCTTTCTTTCTTTTTTGCGAAAGAAAGGCTATATTCTTGGTATGCGGTATTACTCCATATTTTGTTTGTTCCCACCTTTTTCTTGAATGAAAAAAAGAAAACTTTCTTGTTTTTTTTCACTCCTGTCGAACACCGATGCTTGTCGGAGACCATCAGAAGAATCCAATGGTACAATATGGGCCAGCAAGGGTTGATAATCCCTCTGCTCAAACAGATGGTCAGAGATGGGAATGACTGTTCTAGAGAACCGAAACACAACACCAACAGAACCTGACGATGGCTCCTTTGCTTTAGGACCCTGCTTTTGGCGCCGTACTTCTCGAGCAGTGCAGCTATGCGAGGCGACGCTGAGGCCGACGCAGCAGGCCGACGCTGGGGCCTTGTTTAGATGCCACCAAAATTCCAAGTTTTTTCACTCTCTCTCCATCACATTAATTTTTAGCCGTTTGCATGGAGTATTAAATGTAGGTAAAAAAAATAACTAATTACACAGTTTAGTTGGAAATCACGAGATGAATCTTTTGAGCCTAGTTGGTCCACGATTGAACAATATTTGTCAAATAAGACGAAAGTGGTACTATTCATCGGGTTGAAATTTTTTCAGCATCTAAACGAGGCCCCGGTCCAAGTCTGGGATGCACGCTAGCTTCAGGGGAGCGTCCAGTACCACTAGCAAGAATCTCTATGCTGCTGGTACACAAGGATTCTCTATGCCCGAAACACAGCGTACTCATACTATGCCCTTGTTTAGTTCCACCTCATGAGGGTAGTATTTTATTATGGTGTTGGATCTCAAGTTTTTATGGATTCTTTTTTTTTGTTACCGGGGTCGACCCCAAAGCCATAATGTCTCAAAACGCAGAGGCTATAGAGAAACTTTGATTTTTTTCCTTTGTCTTTGCGGTCTGTGCGTGGAGCATTAAATGTAGACGAAAAGAAAAATTAATTGCACAGTTTGGTGGGAAATTGCGAGACGAACGTTTTGAACCTAATTAGTCCATGTTTGAACACTATTTGCCAAATAAAAACGAACGTGCTACAGTAGCCCCAAAATCTAAATTCCTGGAACTAAGGGCTACATGAAATTTGAACTACTTATTGGCCGCGTATTGGACAACTTTTTTTTGTTTGCCAAGAGCTCACAAACGGAATGAGCTTCGATTGTGTAGTTGGTGTGAACCATGGCAGCACAAACGGTTTGATTGCGTAGTTGGTGTGAACCATGGCAAGACACGATGAGCTTGCTAAGTAGAGCTGGCTGGCACGCCGGCAGCGAAACAGCAATTTACTGTAGACGCACTACATTAAACTTGCAGCTGTAGTTGGAACGGCTGCAATGAATCACACGGTCAGAACGGCTGCAATGTCTCTGCCTGGCTTATCACTAATGGTGGAGCAGGCAATACTTTTCAAAGCGAACAGGGCCGACAGACAGAAACAGGATCAACAGGACAAACGGACAAGTTGAGAGTCAAATTACTCGCCGAGTGAACTATGGAGTAGTAAATCTTAAGGCAGACCGAGAAGCCTCGTTTAGATGCCACCAAAATTCCAAGTTTTTTCACTCTTTTTCCATTTTTAGCCGCTTGCATAGAGTATTAAATGTAGGTAAAAAAAATAACTAATTACACAGTTTAGTTAGAAATCACAAGATAATCTTTTAAGCCTAGTTGGTCCACGATTGCGATTGGACAATATTTGTCAAATAAGACGAAAGTGTACTATTCATCAGTTTGAAATTTTTTCAGCATCTAAACGAAGCCCAAATTCATGTTCCAGCTTAAGAAGACCCACATTAATCAAGTTCCAGCTTAAAAGAAGACACATTAAATCTTAACCCAGTTCAAAAGGATAATAGTAACCTGATAAGGTTCATAACAACCACACTTGCATAACCCAGACTACAAAACAGATCTCATCTCAAGAGGCCATCAACATGAGGCCCAAAACGCATAATTGGCGGGTGATACCAGGCAGACCTCCGTTAATCTCCAAGCCTGCCTTTACCACCACTTCCAATTCCCAGGCCGAAACAACCAAGGAACTAACACACCAGGCTATCAACACCCAGCACGATAAAACCCGCGCTAATACTAGGCCTAAAACTAATGGTAATTCCCAAGAACTAATGTGAGACGCACCATTCATAAAACCATGGCGCCTCTCAGCACGCTGCAATTGGGGAGGACGATTCTACCACGACCAACGAACTACTAGTACTAGGGCCAGTGCGTCGCCGACGCTGCGGGGTGTTCAGTTGAACTGGGCCCCGCTGAAGGTCTGGCCGAAGGCCCAGCCGCGGGGGGCGGCGTTGTTGGAGACCACGGAGCGGCCGTCGCTGGTGGTGACGCGGAAGGAGAGGGCCTGCCTGTCCAGGAGCGTGTTGCTCTGCCAGTTCTGGCCCCAGTTGCGCGACAGCACCTGCCACCCCGCGGAGCGCTCCGCCTTCACGGCGACCGCGTGCACGTCGCCGGCGCCGCCAACGTTGGTTACCAGCACCAGGTTGAAGTAGGAGTGGCCGTTGATGGTGAACCGGATGCCGCCCTTCTTGTTGCACGCAACCCTGCAGCATGTCAGGTGGGATAGGAAACAAACAAGCACGACTGTCAGATCTACTCGAATTCCTTTCTAGTTTTGTTCAAAGAAAACGAAAAAAAAATCGAAATTGAAAACACGAAACAACGGTTTGGTTTCACCACGGACCTGCGGTAGGAGACGGGGACAATGCCGGCCCTGTAGAGCGCGATGCGCTGGAACACGGGCTGGGACATGTCGAAGTGGGCGCGCGGCGGGTTGCACCAGCCGCCGTCGTCGGAGGGCAGCGCGTTGTTGGGCGGGCAGAAGTTGGTGGCCGTCACCACGACGGAGCCCGGCAGGCACGAGTGGCTCCCGCCGCCCGCCGCGTCGCAGCGCACCTCGAAGCAGGCGCCGCAGCTGAGGCCGTTGTTGAAGAGCGCCGTGCTCAGCGCCGCCGTGTTGGTGCCGTACCCCTGGCTGTAGAGGTTGCCGTACCCACACGCCCCGCCTGCATGGACGCACGCACGTTCAGATGCAAAATTCAGTCGCAGGTGTCTCAGCACGGGACTGCAATCTACAAGTACTGCGAAATGTTCGAGAATGGGGTTCGCTCACGTACCCATGGTGCCGGACGCGTCGCCGCCGCCGTAGAAGGTGGCGTGAGCCGAGGACCACGCGCCACCGCCGAGCGGTGCGTGCCCGTGCGGCTGCGGCTGTGGGTGCGGCTGGACGTGGTGGTGGCCAAGCCCCAGCCCGTGCGCGTGCGGCCGCACATGCCCGTGCCCCAGGCCCAGCCCGTGAGAGATGGCGAGCGGGAACAGCGCGGCGAGGACCACGGCCACGAGGACGGCTTGGCGAGGCGACATTGGGTTGGGGCGGGCTGGGGGACGGCGGTGCGGAGCGGCGATCGGTGCGGCGCCGGCGTGGCTAGGGAGTGAAGTGAGGTGAGGTGATGTGGGGATGGGGTTGTGCGGGGGATAAATAGAGGGGGAGGCGGCGGAAGGGTTTCAAACCGCCGCGCGCGGTGCGCGTGGTGCCGGGGTGCGCAGGGCGTGGGCGGGACGGGGATGGACGGGTGGTTGCGGGGTGTGGGGCTGGGCGCGCGGCGGCCTGAGGGACGTAGTGGCGTGGGCCTCGGCATGCCCTGGAAAAGTAGCTGAGCTACCGCGTAGGGACACGGGTTTTCTGGCGGGAACCATTGGGAGGCGTGGCGGGCGGGAGGGAACGGGGGAAAAAATGTGGGCGCCGAGCGAGCGGAGGAGGAGAGGTCGATGAAGACCGTCGCGGTGATGGTGCGGCGTGCCAGCTTTGGAAGTTGAACATGAGGCGCGGGGGGTGGTGACGGTGGTCCACCGTTCTCTTGCTCCAGTGAATCCTCGTGCACGTTTTCACAATCACATTTCCTAACATCCAGGTGGCTGAAAGCGAAGATGAGGCAAGTATAATAGCAGGCTGTAAGCCGACTAAATGCTGAGGTGGAGGAGGGGAGGAGAGAGAGGAGAAGCGGGCTGTAAGCTTACAGTCGGTTTGGGCACAAGAACCAAAAAAGTCCGTGAGAAAAATAAGTGGGCCATGTATTAACTGTAAAGAGCTAACTACTATATGAGTGGGCTGAGAGAAAGCTGTAAGGAACCTTACAGCCAGCAAGCCGGCTGTATTATTAGCCTTGCTCTAACAGCAAGAGAGAAGGTGTTTGGTCTTAGGAATGAGGATGAGTGCTGATCATTCGATGTAGATTAGATGATATTCGTCGCCTGAAATAAAAATAAAAAATAGGTGCATGTGATTTAGCAACTCGCTTTCACAATCGCTAGTGTCAATGAGACCAATTTCAATGCGGGTTTTATGGAGTTTTATGAACATTAAATACGCTAACATTATACTATATTAATGAAGAGATATAATGAAAGTTCTAAGAGAATAAAGAAAATTTAATTGAGATAAAACTCTTTCGCACTCTTTTCAAAATATGGGTGCATCGGAAATTGTGCATGAAAATCCCCGTGAGACTGGACTGAGAGTACGTTTCTATAAGAATGGGTTTCATCAGAGTTTCATGGCCATTAAATATGTTAATGTGACACCGTATATTAATAAAGATAGAGATTATAAAAGTTTTATGAGACTAGAGAGGATAAAACTCTTCTGCATTGTTTGCATTTCCCAAAATATGGATGTGTGGTAAACCGGGACATGAAACCCCCACTAAGACTGGACCAAGGTAGTTTCGCTGAAACTTGGAAAGTTTCGTAATGATTAATAAAGTTGATGTGGCATGGCATTGATGAAAAGAGATACCATAAAAATTTATAGAGATGAGATAAGTCTCGTGAAGATGAAACTTGTCTATATTTCAACATATGGAAGTCTCAAAAACAATGACATGAAACCGCTATTGAGACGGGCCTTAGACCTTTTTGAATCATGGGAAAAACAAAGCCCCTAGTTGACACAAGATTATTTGAATTCATTGTTAGCCGGTTAGAGAAAGTACAAGAGAGGCTATATAAGCTTGTTAAATATTGAGATGGAGGAGAGAGAAGAACAGAGAGAGAGTAGAAGCGGTATGTAAGCTTATTACAGCCAGTTTAGACACAAGAACCGAGAAACTTTGTGTGAGAGAAGTAGGTCATTGATTAATAGTGAAGATCTAACTATTATATGAGTGGGCTGAGAGAAAACTACAGAGAACCCTTACAGCCGGCGGTCGGTTGTATTAGCCTTGCTCTTATTAGTTAGAGCGAATTGTTAGCGGAGCTAATTCTTAGATGATTAATAATTAGCTAGCTAAAGTGTTGCTTATATTAATGACTAAGTATCGTCCTCGTGTTAGAAATTACGGATAGTTTCTATGTCTATTTAATTTATTTGATATTATGGCCTCGTTGAGCTTACCCTATATTCGATTTGTTTTTTTTTCTTCTCACAGCAATTCGACCAGAACAGTATTTTCAACCAGTTTCAACAAAAATTCTGTCAGAACGAGGCTATATGTAGATAATTTGTACAGTATGTAGTAATATTTTGTCCAATCACACGTGACCGTGCTAACGAACTCTGCCACCTCCATTCTCGAGGGAATTCCTATGTTAGTGTCATCTGATGAGACATAACTCTGGCTAGGGATGAAAACGGTCGGTTGGAAACGGTATTACAATATAGAACGAAAATAGTCGGTTCGGGATATTTCTACATTTTAGCAATTAAAGAGTACAAAAAAATGATTGAAAATGACAAATTTTTATGTTTGGCAAAATTCGAAAATGATATCATAATATAGAAAACGGTTTCATAATATAGAAAACGAAAGCGGTCGGTTCAGAATATTTTCGTACCGTTTTCATCCGTAGCTCTGGCATTTGGAACTCCGGCATGCTTAACCACAATATTACTAATCAAATTTCACCGCTAGAGTGCTAGTTCACTAGTTGTATGTATATATATATACTAGTTGGCCCCGGCGCTTCGCTGCGGTGTATGGGTATATATGCAAGGAAAAAGTGCATTGAAAGGTTAGAAAATTGAGAGAAAACATGACTCGTTTTCCGGAGACTATTGCATGCTACCTTTTCCCTATTGGAATTATCATATGCATCGATGAGTTTGTCAGGATAACAGATTACGACAACACAATTTCCTACACTAAAATAAACTGTCAAGAGAATGTGAAACAAAAATCTAATAACGAAACTATACAGACTCACAACCGGAGGTTAGTGTATGGAATGAAAGTAAACTGCATAGAACATGATAGTTTGTAGAGGCCAAAATAATGAGGTTGATAGCAATTGCGGAGGCCTGTAGCACAACTGTTCATCATAGAAGCCAAATAGAAAATACACACAGGAACAACTGCAATAACTGGGATGTAGCATTGTACATAGATACATCTGTCCTGTTCTGGGCACTGCATTTTCTTGTAGGTAGCAAAGCCCTGGAGCTAACTGGAGCAGGTTTTTCGCGAAGGACCATCAATAACAAATTCGTGGTTCGGTATCTACAAACATATAGGAAAAAAAATATAAGAAAAGAACACAGTTCGGCTATTTGATTTGAGGCACATAGTAAAAGCGCTGTTAACACAATTCGATGAATAGACTGTTCAGTCAATCACCCTGTTCGCTTGTTGGTTTCAACCAGCCCAAACCAGCCAACAAACAGTGTTTTTCTCTCACATAAAATCAGCACCAGCCAGCCCAAACCAGCCCAGAAACCAACCAGCGAACAGGCCGAATACCACCATGCACTTCTGACACAGTGAGTGGTATAATTTGTATTGAGTTAAAAGTGAAGACAAAATAAGAATTCTGAATGCAAATGGTTTTCTGCCACTAAGAATTTTTTACCTTCGTTGTGCATGGAAGTGGCGATAGCTAAAAGAAGGAGAGTGGCATGAAAATGTACTCATCTAAAGAACAGTAGAAGGACGAAATCCTGGCTGTTGACAGAACTGTTATAAGACACTTAGGACGTTGTTTCGTGCTCTGCCACCAGTTTAGAATTAACAAAGCTGCAGCTGCAACCACGAAGAACGTGTTCTGAAAGGAAATTGACTTCATGAAGATATTAAAGACATAAAAAAGAAGATCACAAATGGCATAACAGAATCTGTGTACCTATCATAAGGTTAAAAACACTATGAAATGTTGATCATCTGCTGGATGAGGTAAAGTCCTTGGATAATCCTTCAATATGCAGAATAAAAGGCTACTGGTTTACTTGCCTTCAACCTGGATCTTACCAAAAACATATGTGAAGCATATTAAACTATTAAAGGCGAGAAACGATGAACATACCTAGGTAAACATCATTATTTCAACGATCCACATCGTAGGCCGACGTAAAAGGCAATTACCAAATATAATCACAGCACGTATAGAAAGAATTGTAACCCTGAAATTAACAAAAAAAAATCAGGAAAAGGTAATAGATGAACACATATGTTACATGGAGACATAATATCACATTGACAATCAGCCTGTTCGTTGGTTGGTTTCTGAGCTGATAAACCCGGCTGGTGTTGGTTTGTTGTGAGAGAAAAACACTATACCATGTCTGATAAGCCCTTACTGAAACCAACAAGCGAACAGTGCTGAGGTGGAGGAGAGAGAAGAGAAGCGGGTTGTAAACTTACAGCTAGCTTAGACACAAAAACCGAGAAACTTTATGAGAGAGACAAGTGAACCATGTATTAATTGCGAAGAGCTAACTACTATATGAGTGGGCTGAGAGAAAGCTGCAAAATCCTTATAGCCAGACCACCGGCTATATTATTAGCCTTGCTCAAAACAGTTGTCGTAGCGAAGTAAACTACCCCCTCAACTCATAAAAATGTTTAAGATGCATTTGTTTTATAAAGCCATAAAGCCTAGGACATGATAAAATAAAACAAATATAAAGAGCTTCTGAAAAATATCTTTAAGTTTCAAGAAATTAGATTCAGCTCTATAAAAATGACAAAAATATCCAGAAAAAAATAAATTTTGTTAAAACTAAATATTCTAATTAATCTTTAAATACTTTTTTTTTTAAAAAACACACAAAAAAACGAGATGTAACCGGCATGAGTGCAACATACATTAATTGAATGCATTTATGTTGTTGCATCTCGTGTTTTTCTTGTGAAATGCTTTTTAAAAATTTATTCCACAGCTATACGAATGTTTTTGTTTGTTTTCAAGATTTTTTTTAAAATGTTTTCATAGAACTAAATTTAAGTTTTTGAAGCTTCTAGATACATTTTCACAAGCTCTAAGCATTCTATTTGGGTTTATGTCCTTCCAATCTAAGATGTTTTCCAAAACTTTTATAATGCTATAGTTATTTTCATGGATTGAAGCCTTATCATGTATTGATGGAATCGTTTTATTTAGAAAAAAATGACATATAACCATCTTAAAAATCACTTCTAACAATGGTAGGGAGTATTTTAAAGGGTTTCGAGAGTTAAGGAGATTTTTCGTCTAGTTTTAGAGTTTGAGAAAATCTGGACTGGAACGGTAGTTTAGAGGCAAAAAGACACCTTTTTTTCTGCAATTCAAATATATGAAAGCCGGTGAGTGAACGTCAAAATCACACATGCTACTACCCCTACTTTTGCTACTACAATCAGTACATTGAGTAGATGTGTCTGATTTTTCCTCGGGTGATTGCTGGCTTTTAAAAAAAGAGTAAAGTCCGATTCATTTCTAAAGTAGTCGTTAAATTTGAAAAATCTCCTCAAACTATAACATCGAATAGCATACTTTCTTAACTCTTGAGAACAGACGAAGTACCCCCTTATCTCTAGTTTTAAAATTTAAGGGGAGAATGTTTTCTGGTTTGAAAGTTAAGAGAACTATGTTGTCCGATACTCCCTCCGTTCGAGGAGGTTTTTAAAATCCAGCGACAAGTTAGGTCATGTTCGCTTCTCTTATAATCCGTCTTTTTAGCTTGTTTTTTCAGCCAGAATAGTATTTTTTTATCCCAACAAATCAGTCGGAACATTATTTTGATTTGTTTTTTCAGCGAAGTGAACGGGGCCTAAAGGTGAATCAGTTTCGGTTTGTTTTTTCAGCGAAATGAATGGGGCTTAAAGATGAATCAAACTTTAACTCTTCTAGAGTATCCCTGGGTGCTTCGTACTGGGTTTTTTTTTTTTTTTTTGCGTATGTTGTGTTACGGTAATACTTCTAGGTGTACTGCCTTCGTTCCCGTAGCCTTAAATTAGGCATTCACGAGAGCAACTACCTGAGCAGCCGAACAGAGGTCACCAAACTGCAAGAGCAATAGAGCATGGTTGAAGCGTGTGAACAGCGAGGGCTGCACCCGCCGTAGATGCCAACGAACATGGCATGTGCCTAAAGATGGCAACCGCCCCGATATCCGATACCCGACGAGTATTTGATCCATTAGGGGACGGGGATGTGATCATATCTTTACCCGCGGGTATCTAAATGGGAAAGAATCCATACCCGATGGGTATAGCGGGTACGGGAACGTTCCATGTTTACCCATCCCCGTTACCCGTTGGGGAACCCGACTATTTGAGCTATCATGCGAGTATTAGGCCCAAAGAAACTCAACATAGGTATTTTGGTCCAAATCTGAACAGTCATATATATAGTTTGTATGTTTTAGGAACCCTCGTTCAATTTTTCCTCACCATCTCCGCCAGCAGCACAAGCACGCCTGTCTCACGAGCGCTCGTGCCCCTCGCTTTCTCAGTTTGGTCTCTCTGCCACCTTTGCTCGTCCTCCTCGCAACCTCGTTCCTTCTCCTCGGCATCTCCGAGACTCCGATACTTATACCCGGGTGAAGAAGAAACGTCTCCGATTACAAAGCTGCGACCCCAAGTGTCCTTATTTATCGGGTATGCAGTACCTGTCGGGTATCTGTTACCCGACCGGTACCCGATGGGTATGGGGATGGGCAAGAATCTATACCCAAGACAGTTAATGGGAATGAGGATGGGATGAATTCTCCGTAGCGGGAAAGAGAACGTTCCGACGATACCCGATGGGTATATCCCGTTGCCATCCTTACATGTGCCTGCTCAGGCCCTAGTCGGTAGGAGAAACCAAGAAAGGCCGCACCGAGGCAAGGGGCCGTGGTCTGCTGCTCTTGGCCTGTAGCCCGGAATTGTGTTAGCACTGTACAGGTCGGTTGGTGCGGTCTTCAATTTCCCTGTCAGGACGTGCTGCTACTCGACAGCCAAGATTTGAGGTCCCATGACCCGATGGCCGCCATTCTCTCTGTATGTGTGTAAGGATGGCCGCCATGTTCATCTCCATGTATAAAAATTAGCTTTTAGAGTTATTCTAAGTTATTTTTTATAAATTTGACTAACTTTATATAAAACAGTATCAATATTTATGATATTAAATAACTATATTATAAACATATATTTAATATTTAATCTAATGATACTAAGTTTATGTCATAGGTTAATATTTTTGCTTCAAACTTAGGATAACTAGAGAAAATATTTATTTTTGGAACAGATGTAGTAGCACCACACCATTCATGTGCCCTTCATTTTGCTTACTTCAACGACCTTTGGGGAAATGGAGCAGTATAAGTTATAAAAGAACCATATAGGCCCTTTATGCTAAACATTTTCATCTAATTTGGGACATGGTAATAAATCATATAGTAGTACTGATAAGAGTAAATTTGCAATAACTACTAAATGTTAAAAGGCAATATCTATATTGTGACATAACAAAATAAACTAAGAGCAAAATGAAACTAGTATAATTACCTAGAAGCGAACTCCAAGGACAGATGCTTTGCGATCCAACAAATTGATGTTCTCATTTTTTTCGTTTCTCAACACCCAACAAATGCTTCTCAACAATATTTTAACATCTAAAACTCTAAAGCAAAATAAAAACCTAAAATATATTCAACGGTCTATCTAATGATACTAATTACTCCTCAGCAAGTAAGAGTGTCATTTATGCCCTGTTCGCTTGTAGGAATTTGGATGAATTTGGAGGAATTTGTGAGAGCGTAAACAGTGAAATTCATCTAGGAACAGTGAATTCCGGAGGAATTTGCAACCAGCCGAACGTCCCCTTTTTCATCTATATTTAATGCTCCATGTACGTATCGTAAGCTTCAATGTAATGACTACTATAACATTTTTTAGAAATTTGGTTGGGAACTAAACAAGCCCAATCCGTCGTCAGATTCTGCAAGAAGCAGCAAGCCAGCAACACGCACAGGCACATGCTCCCTCTGCCGAGTGCGAGTGGCCCCCCCGCTGTGCATGCCAATTTCATGCATAAAGGGCGTGATTGGTTGCAGAGCAAGCCTTGAGCCAGAATGGTCAGACTGTAGTATCGAAGAAGTTGGATTGAGCTCATACAGGTGGTCGTGTTTGGTTGTCTTTACTGTTGGTTCAGTACAAGACGGGGTTGTGTTTGGTTGCATGCATACATCAGTTTTTTTTATGTCTGATGTATGGGTCCCTACATCCTGAGTGAATCAAGTCATCCTGCACCATGAGGAAAGGAGAAATTCAGAAGATGAAATCGTGCGGGATGAAGAATGACAGATATATGAAAGTATATAGACGAAAGGTATGAACAGAGCAACCAAACACGCCGTATAAATGAGGTCTAAATGATACGAGAAAAGCCCGGTTCGGCCGATCAATCACGCCCAAAAAAAAATTGTTTGTCCGAAGCACGCGGCCGAACAGCACCTCACGTCGTGACTCGCAAAATTGGAACAGATTCCTAGGGTTTGGAACGTTTAACAAGCGGGTAAAGAAATGGTCGGATGAGTCACCCCACCCGCGCATGCAAATCGTCTTTAACGGATTCATTTGGCTTCAGCGTTGGCAAATACTACTACGGGAGTCGGCGGGAGTCATTTGTGGACAGAAAACAGTGGAACGAGATCCTCTAACTTCGGCCTCGGCGACTGCAGAGTACAGTCGGAGACGGATAACCGTCCGCTGAGGATCCAACGGCGACGTCCGTCTCTTTCCCTTTGGCCGCCGTCTCCGTCGTCGCAGATGCGCTCCGCCTCTCTCCTCGCCGTCACGGCGCTCCGGCCGACCAGCCCCCACCGTCCGCCACCCTCCCCTCGTCCCGCGGCACAAAGGCGTGGTCCTCCCGGACGCTACCGCTCGTAGCCAGAGCATCCGGTGTGTTCCTCGCCTGGGTCGTCACACGCGCAGCTGCTGCTCGTCGATCCGCAGGAAGTGCTGTGCTCGGGCCGCACTCGCTGGTGAGATGCCTATTCTCCCCTCCACCGCAGGCAAGGTGGAGCCCCCTTGGCACACGAGCTCCAGATGTGGAGAACGACCTGAGAGCCACCGGGCTTCCTGAGCTAGTTGTTCAGCGGCACCCATCTTCAGAGTGTTAGCACTTCGTGTTTGTAAGCGTTGTGTTTTGTAAGCACTACATCCACAGCTTGTAAGCATTGTGTTCTAGCAATTGTGGAATAAGCTGTAAGCACTACATCCACACCCTTGCTTCCTGAGCTTGTAAGTGTTGTGTTTTGTAAGCACTACATTCATATGTTAGGAATTTGTGCAGGAAATTGGACAGGAAGCAAGGGTTCTAGCAATTGTGGAATAAATTGTGCTCCTTGTTTAGAATGCATCAGCATGTATGTGTGCTTCGTTGGTGATATATGTTCAGCTTCAGCACTATAATTTTCATGTTCAGGTCTACTTTCTTAGAAATATTGCCATATGTTCAGAACTCAGAATATATTACTGATTTTTGCAACCTGATGATCTTTCTGGTTGACTAATTTCTAGTAAAAGAGTTCACATGTCACATGGACTTGATATTGGCTCTGCAGCATCTGAACTTTCAAAAAATGCAATGCCTTCTCTTTATTCTAGTAATACCATTACATTCCAGAACAATTTTCATCACAATTCAAATGCGTACAATTGGCTCTGATTTGGCTACCACTTGTCCTTTCCTATCTAATTTCCTGCACAGTTGCTAGCAGCTGCACAATTCACAGAACACATTGTAAGCACAAATTACAGCACTGAATTCTTCAATCCAAGGTCCAACCACCTCATGCTTCCAGCCCGCATGACCACCTTCTGGACCCGGCTGCAGCAGTTGCGACGGCGACGAGCCAGACCAGCGCTGGAGGCGAACATTGCGGTCCTGATGCTCCTCCCCTGCCCCTGCCCGCCGCCGCCCCGTCGTGCTGGACCTGTGCGAACTCGAGGAGGCAGTGGAAGAGCAGCAGCTCGAGCGCGGCGTCCGCTCCGAGCAAGGCGGCGGAGCTCGCGTCGCTCGAGCGGACGCCGTGACGGCGAGGAGAGAGGCGGAGCACATCTGCGACGACGAAGACGGCGGCAGGAGGGAAAGAGACGGACGTCGCTGTTATTGGCGTGGTGGGCTGCGATGGGCCACTAGAATTGGCCTGCTATAGACTTTGGTGGGGCAGCCTCCGTTGGATCCTCAGCGGACGGTGATCCGTCTCCGACTGTACTCTGCAGTCGCTGAGGTCGAAGTTAGAGGGTCTCGTTCCGAAAACAGTAGGGGCTGGTGGCTGCTGCGGCGGGGGCTTTCGCAGAAACGGGAGAGGGACCCCGTGACCAGGCCCAGCCCTCCTGCGGAAGCAAAGCGCATTGATTGGAACCTGTGGCGCCAGCAAACGGAGACAATACAGCCCACCAATGAATACAGACTCCGTTGGGCCCATAGCTTCCGCAGCACCATTCCTTTTGAAGTCTCAAGATCAACAAAACAAGAGCAAGACCGCACTTGCTGCTGGGCCGCTGCCAATGCCATTCGTCATTTTTTTTTACAACTGTGCCATTCGTCATTGAACCTCTTTACGTCCTTCCGTGTTGACAGAGATAAAGATTTGGCGAAAAAGAATCCGTTCAACAGCTTCTTCAACTAAATCCATAAATATTATCACCCTCTATCTTTGATTTCTCGCTCGCCAAAGATATAGAACAGAGATGTCTCACCAAAGTGCCAAACAACAAAGAGAGAACTTGGAGGGTGAAGAGATAGCAAGAACGATTTTTAATACTCTAAATGAGGATTTAAAGAGTGGTTCAAGAAGGACCGTGGGAGTCTGGGAGATGCTCTCATGAAACAAACTTTTACTTACCACAAACCGCTTTACTGATGGAAGATACAGGAGGACATCATTTACAAAGGTTTCAAAAGATGGTGGAAAACTTCACTTGCAGGCTACGCCATAAACATGAGGGCTAATGATGTAGGCATTTGACAGTCGGACACTGTCCAGGCTCAGGCTCGAGAACCCAACATCTCTGATGCTTTGTCCGGTTTTCCTGGTGAGATGGCATCCGTCAGCTACAAATTGCTGCACGGGATCAAGCGCGCCTTGAACAAAGTGGAGCAGAGTACCATCTGTGTCACGGACAAAAGCAGCAATCAGTAACGCGCAGTAATACAAATGTAGTAGAAAAAAAACGAAATATCAACCACCAGTTATGTTAACTGGTACAGCGGCGGGCTTTGCTTCGAAGGAAGTACGGAGGAGATCGAGGAACGCGAGAGCGTGCTAGGGTTCGACGGGCAGGAGCCGTGGTGGCTGCAGCAAGATAGGACGATGAACAGTAACGAGCCTAGGCACCAAGGGAGACGGTAAGTCTCAATCCCAGGTTACCTCCTTTATTATAACTCTTTAATATTTATACAAGTAGATCTCAACCGACTCAAACCTAACTCAATCCAATAACCAACTCTAATAGATAACCGTCCTATATTCTAGGACCAGATAACTAACAGGCCGGACTCCTAGCCACCCAGCCGGCTAAGCCGGACTTGTATCTAGGCATCTACGCCTATAGACCCTACCGACCATAACATCACTCCCTTCCTCTGGAAACAGCTCGTCCTCGAGCTGGAACGAAGGGTGAGCCATACGGAAGCTGTCCACTGACTCCCATGTTGCTTCAGACGGTGGCAGACCAGCCCACTGCACCAAGATGTGCCAGGAGCCGCGCTGCAGCCGGGAGCGCAGAACGCGTTCAGGCATAAGTAGGGGGCGCCCATGCTGAAGCGGCGGCAGTGGCGGCGTTGACGTTGGAGGTGTGCCGATGAAGGGCTTGAGGACGCCGACGTGGAACACATCATGGATGCGAGCATTGTCAGGCAGCTGCAGGCGATACGCCACCTGACCAATGCGCTCCACCACCTGAAAGGGGCCAGCATACTTGGGCCCAAGCTTCCGTCGCGCAGCCGGCTCCAACGACTGCGTAGAACGATTGAGCAATCGCAAGAGAACCCAGTCACCTACTGCAAACTCCAGGAACCGGTGATGGGCATCATAATGCTTGCGAGCGTACTGTTGCGCTTGGAGTAGCCTGTCCCGGACCTCAGCAAGGAACTCATCACGGCAGTCCAGCATAGCATCAAGATCTTCAGTAGCAGCTGTCCCCCGGTCGTATGGCAGCAAGGACGGGGGTGGTCGCCCATACACCACCTGGAACGGCGTCGTGCGGAGGGCGGAGTGGAACGAGGAGTTGTAGCAGAACTCCGTCCATTGCAACCAGTCCACCCAGTCGCGAGGACGATCGCCGGTAGTACAGCGAAGGTACATGGTGATGACCTTGTTAACTGCCTCCGACTGGCCGTCAGTTTGGGGATGAAAGGCGGAGCTCATGCGCAACTTGACCCCAGCCAGCCGGAACAGGTCACGCCAAAAGTGGCCTGTGAAGACAGGGTCTCGATCACTCACGATCGACTCCGGAAAGCCGTGCAAGCGGACGATGTCGGTGAAGAATGCGCGGGCGACGGAAGCGGCCGTGTAAGGATGCCCCAATGGAATGAAGTGGGCATACTTGGAGAACCTGTCAACCACCGTAAGCAGCACGCTCTTACCATGAACCTTGGGCAGCGCCTCAATGAAGTCCAGTGAAATATCAGCCCACACCCGCGACGGCACCGGCAGAGGTTGAAGTAGACCGGCGGGGTGCAGAGCTTCAGTCTTGTTGCGCTGGCACGTAGCACATGTACGGATATAATCCCGCACAACACGCCGGTCATGTTCCACGGCGAAGTCCGTGCGGAGGCGCTGTAGGGTCTTCTGGATGCCCTCATGGCCAACCGTGTGAGCCAACTGCAGGAGATCAGGAAGCACCGCGGACGACTCGGGCACGTACACCCGGCCACCCCGAAGGATCAGCCCCTCGCGCACCGTCCACGCTGCACCGTGGTCACCATTGGTGACAGCATCGCGGAAGGCGCGCTGATCTGCGTCATTGTCGAACTCATGGCGCAGCTCGTTGTAGAGGTCAAACGCCGGCACAGACAATGCTGCCAGCGATGCATCAGCGCTGGTCAAGGCCTCCAGCAGGGGAACATCTCCATCACGCCGTGAGAGGGCGTCTGCGACTGTGTTGGCGCGGCCAGGCTGAAACTCCACCCGGAAATCAAAGCCAAGAAGCTTGGAGACCCACTGAGTTTGTGGAATTGTCGATAGGCGTTGATCCAGCATGTATTTCAGCGCATAGTGATCCGTACGTACGACAAAAGCACGACCCCAAAGGTAGGGGCGCCAATGACGCACGGCGTGGACGAGCCCAATCAGCTCGCGCTCGTATGCCGCCACTTTAAGATGCCGGGCTGCGAACGGCCGGCTGTAGAACGCCAGCGGACCTGCTCCTTGATGTAACACCGCGCCAAAGCCCGAGCCGGACGCGTCACAGTCTACCACGAACGCCTTGCTGAAATCTGGTAGATGAAGAACCGACGCGCTGGACAGGGCCCCCTTCAGGGCGTTGAACGCTGCTGCTGCCTCCTCCGTCCACTGGAACGCATTCTTCCGCAGGAGCTGCGTTAGGGGCGCTGCGATGGCGCCAAAGTCCTGGATAAAGCGGCGATAATAGCCAGCCAAACCCAGGAAGCCACGCAAGCCGCGGGCGGAACGCGGCTGAGGCCAAGACTGCACAGCTTCCACCTTGGAGACATCCATGGAGACGCCAGCTTCTGAAATCACATGTCCTAGGTAGTGGATCGCCCTTGCAGCGAACTCGCATTTGGCGCGCTTGAGATGTAGGTGATGCGCGCGCACCACGTCGAGGACGGCGCGGAGGTGCTGCATATGTGCTGTCCAAGAGCCACTGTAGATCAGTATGTCGTCGAAGAAGACAAGGACGCAGCGATGCAGGAAGGACTTGAGGACGGAGTTCATTAGTGCCTGGAACGTAGAAGGAGCATTGGACAAGCCAAAAGGCATGACCAAAAACTCAAAGTGACCATGGTGTGTTCGGAACGCCGTCTTGTGGACATCATCGGGGTGGACACGCACTTGATGATATCCGGAGCGAAGGTCTAGCTTTGTGAAATAGCGGGCACCATGAAGCTCGTCAAGCAGCTCCTCGACCACCGGTATAGGAAACTTGTCCTTGACGGTGACAGCATTGAGTGCCCGGTAGTCGACGCAAAACCTCCAGGTGTTGTCCTGTTTCTTGACCAGCAAAACAGGTGCTGAGAACGGAGATGTGCTGGGCTGGATCAGGTCGTGCTGTAGCATGTCCGCACACTGCGCTTCAAGCTCGTCCTTTTGAATTTGAGGGTATCTGTAGGGACGAACAGCCACCGGCTCGACTGCTGGCTTGAGATGAATGCGGTGATCGCAGTCACGAGCTGGGGGCAGACCTGCTGGAGCGGCGAAAACGTCGCTGTATGTGTCCAGGAGGCGCTCCAAGAGGTCCTGCTCAGATCCTGTGTCGGTGAAGAGGGTGCTGGACAGCAGAGGGTCGGCTGTTGGTGCTGGCTGCGAGCCCGACGCCTCCACTCCCACCCAGACAACGCGGCGGCCACGGAGGTTGAAGGCCATGGTACGCGTCGCGAAGTCGCACAAGATAGGTCCCAGGGTACGCAGCCAAGCGATCCCCAGGACGATGTCACAGCCCTGCACGTGGATGGAGAACATGTCGAGGCGGAAAGATTCCCTGCCGATCTGAAGAAGGACGTTGCGGCCCAGGCCTTGGCACGCCATGCGTTCGCCGTTGGCCACTACGACGTGAGCCCCCCGGCTATCGACGAGGCGCAGTCCCGCACGGTGCGCAGCACTCGCTTTGATGAAGTTGTGCGTAGACCCGGAGTCCAACAGCGCCGTGAACTCATGCGCACCGATCCGGACGCGCAGCTGCATGGTGCCCGAGTCGCGGATACCTGTGATGGCAGACAGGGAGATCATAGGGGCATCAGGGTCAAAAGGGGGCGAATCTGCAGCAGGTGGCGCTGCCTTGTTGTCCTCAGCGTCGTCGTCCGGCTCCTCCACGATGTAATCGGCGACCTCGAGGTAGAAAAGCCGAGCGCACTTGTGGCCCCGCACATAAGGCTCGTCGCAATTGTAGCAGAGCCCTTGCCTGCGACGTTCCGCCATCTCTGGTGTGAGTCTCTTGAAGGGGCGCTGTGACGTTGCCGATGAAGAGGAGGAGGCTGCAGCGATCGTCCCTGGGGCTGCAGGCGTCGTAGGGGCCACTCCAGTGGTGCGTCGGCGTGGCGGAGGTGGCAGCGCGAGCTGCATCGGCGTGTTCCGGCGCTCGTACGCACGTGCCAGGTGCATCGCCCGCTGGAGGTCCTGCGGATCGTGGAGTTCCACATCGACGCGGATGTGCTCGGGCAGCCCTCCGGTGAACAGTTTGGCCTTTTGGCCCGGCGACAGCCTGCCTGCATGTGCCGCCCGTGCCTGGAACGCCTCCATATAAGCATCAACTGTGGAGGTGAAGGGAAGGCGCGCCAGGTCGGAGAGATGATTGGTGCTGAGGGGCGGACCGAACCGCTGTTGACAGAGTGTGCGGAAGTCATCCCAGATTGGGCGCCCAGCATCAGACTCGAGCACCAGGTACCACTGCTGGGCGACGCCGGTGAGGTGGTACGACGCGAGCTAGACCCGGTCTTGATGGCGTGTCTGATGGCCATTGAAGAACTGCTCGCATTTGTTCAGCCAGCCGAGGGGATCGTCCTTGCCGTCGTATGTCGGGAACACGAGCTTGTGGTACTTGGGAACCACGTGACCCTCCTGTGCCCCTTCCATCGGCAGAGGAACAGACATCCGCGCAGGTGCCGACACCGCCGGAGCCGACGGTATTGGCATGCCCCCCATGACGGACTCGAAGGAGGGGATCGGCGATGGTGACGGTGGGAAGCAAATCTGCGTGATCGGCACGCCGAACTGGCTGGCCGACGTCGGTGGCGCCCTTGGTGCAGCGGAGGTCGCCATCGGGGCTGCAGTGGACGTCGGGAGCAAACTGGATGACGCAGATCTTGCCTCCTGGAGTACGGGCGCAGATGAGGCCGGCAGCGCAGCGAAGCCGGGCTGCGGCAACTGTGGTAGGTGCGCTGCAGTGGGCAGGTCACGCCCATCAATGGCCGTCAGGCGCTGCGCCATGTTGGTCATCTGAAAGTTCAGCAGGGCCATCTGGTTCTGAATGCCGTGGATGGCATTGGTGAATTCTGTCAGAGCTTCCGCAGGGATCGCGTACATCGGCGGCGGCGGGGAAGGCTGCGAGGTGGGGGAAATCAGGGCCCCCGATGTAGCAGGGACAAGGGCGCCTGATGTGGCTGGAACCCCAGACGTGGGGGGGCTCGAGGTGGGTGGAATTGGCGGCGGAATTGGCGGCGGAGCGGCCCCGGATGTCGACATGATCTCTGATACCAGGTTGGTACAGCGGCGGGCTTTGCTTCGAAGGAAGTATGGAGGAGATCGAGGAACGCGAGAGCGTGCTAGGGTTCGACGGGCAGGAGCCGTGGTGGCTGCAGCAAGATAGGACGATGAACAGTAACGAGCCTGGGCACCCAAGGGAGACGGTAAGTCTCAATCCCAGGTTACCTCCTTTATTATAACTCTTTAATATTTATACAAGTAGATCTCAACCGACTCAAACCTAACTCAATCCAATAACCAACTCTAATAGATAACCGTCCTATATTCTAGGACCAGATAACTAACAGGCCGGACTCCTAGCCACCCAGCCGGCTAAGGCAGCCGGACTCCTAGCCAACCAGCCGGCTAAGCCGGACTTGTATCCAGGCATCTACGCCTATAGACCCTACCGACCATAACATTAACACTTTGACGGTGCTTCTATGCTCTTGGAAAAGCTAATTAAATACCACAAATATTGAAAAAGCGCTATTAGTAGCAGAGTGCTAAGAGTAGCTGTTTTGCTGGTTAATCTGGAGTACCTGGTGCGGCAACATGTTCAATGAACACATAGAGACCATCGGGCTTTAAGACTCGCTTTATTTCTGCACAGAACCATGGCTTTTAGTTGTTACAGGTACAAAATGGTAGGCATGATAGCATTCTGTTGCAAACAAATGGTGCAATGAAACAGAAGCATGCAGATAGAAATGGAAGAATTAACTAAAGTTAATACTACTACAAAGAATCATGTATCAAGTGTATGTTAAGTTTGTAGAAAATAGCTACAACGAGGAATAATGTATTGCATTTTATCTGTATTTCCATATTGCCAAAACCAAAGTGAGACCTCTACATGTTGTGATTCGAATAGAGTGTCACAAAAAAGGAAATAGCCATCATTGTCCTAGCTAATGAAGTATAATTATTACCTCTCAGTGCCATGTCGATGTTATTTACAGAGCACAATACCAGTGTGCCGATCAACGCATCCATGGAATTGTCTTCTGCTGGCAAGGCTTCAGCAACCTAAATAGAATTGCACATCAAATGCAGTTGTTATATTTAACGGGAAAGCAAAGTTTAAGAATGTGAAAATGGACAACATCACCAAAAATGGACAACAATAATACCCCTCTTCTGAATGTGAAGCTTGATGACGGGAGTCCAGCAGACACAGCAGCTGTCCTTGCATAATTCTCCATGTGCTTGTTAGGATCTACTCCAATTACATTAACCCCATCTTCACTTGCATAGTATTTGAAGTTAGGCCCTGTCCCAACACCAAGCTCCAGAATGTTCTTTCCTGCAGGCGACAGTTGAGAAAAGAGCTTTGCTTTGTATCCTGCAATCTGCAATCTTCACCAAGCGAGACGTTTAGCCTGATTATGACCATGACATGGTTATTTAGTACCGATGCACAATGCACTTTTGTTCTTTGAAATAGCAAACACTAGAGACACTTTTGGCGGGCTTTAAGAAGTTTAAACAACAGCAGCACGAGTGCACGAGTGTCAATTTCACTTCTTCTTTTTAACAGATAGTAAATATGAGATCATTATTCCCGTAGTCATAATCAAACATTGGCAATTTGGCATTAACATGCATTGGAAGAAATGTTCCATGGTAAGTTGTTATATTATCAGACTGAAACCCAGATACAGAAATAAGTAGCTAACATGTAAACAGAGATGTGGCAGATTAACAGTGGTATTATGTGCAGTCTGCACTAAACCCAGTGATGCTTCCAACTGCTAATCCTAATCTCCTAAGAGCTGGTAGGGATGCTCTTTGCAAACCTATTCTCATTGTCACAAGACTAACTGGTTAGCTTTGAGTACATGATTCATTTATTTTGATTCAGTAGGTAACTGGAAAAGTAGAATCATAACTAGAGACAAAACTGCATACCTCTGCTTCGTATGACTTCATCCCCTGATCCATGGCCGAGGCATAGAACTCCTCATACCAGTCCGGCCTCGACGGGTGCACTCGCTGGAGCATCACCTGCCCATCCAAGTAAACCAAAAGTGGTTATGACGCACAGGCACTAGGCCGACTAGACGTAGAGAACTTAAACGAGGGGCCATAAGGAGCTCACATCGGGGTCGATGGGCGGAGCGGCCGGAGAAGGAGGGGCGAGGAAGGGAAGGAGAGCCGCAGCCGAGGAGGCACCGATGATGTGCCGCCGTCCACAGCGGCACGAGAGGGCGGCGAGGGTTCGGCCGCGGCGGGGCACAGAAGTCGAATGCCGCCGCCCACCGGCGGGGGGCATCGGTGGTGGCGCGACCTGGCAGAGCATGACGGCGTCTCGCTTCCGCTTCCGTGCCAAATCCGGAGTGCACGTTGGATCCGAAACCCAACTCTGAAAGCGTATTTCACTTTACTTCCACAGCATAGTGTTTCCTGGGTAGAGCCCAACAACCGACGACACACATGTTTGAGCCCATTATCCTGAATATAGGCTTTAGTTCGTAGACAACCCATCTGAAAATCAGTCGCCCAAGCTGTAAATTGGACAGCCCCACTGCTATCTCTATCTATTGCCACAATACCGATCCCAGCGGCCCAAGTTCAAATTCAAAATTAAAGAAGCCGTCTACATTCACCTTAATTCTTTTGCCCAAGTTCGAAACAACTTATATACTCCGTATATGGTAGGAACCCAAAGGAGTATATTTCTGTTATCTATACCTAATAATAAAGAGACAAAATTTCATCATATTTTTTGGTCCATCTATTTTTTTTTGTCCATCTCCCTCTAACTACCGGATAATGGAGAGTTTCTTCCGTCCGGATTATATATATATAATATAACCTGTGTTCAAACGGGGTAGAATAGCTCTTATCTAGCGTGATACGAAGTCCGATTTCAAAACATAAAAGACAAAATTTCTCTTTATTTTTTTTTGTTCGGCCCTTCACTAACTACCTGTACTCACGATGGAAGTCTCCTAAAATCTATGGTCCCGTTCGGCTTACCCCATATCCAATTTATTTGGCTTTTTTTAGTCAGAACAATATTTTTCTTTCACAACATTTTAGTCAAAACAATATTTTTTAGCTAATTTCAACCAAGATTCAGCCAGCAATAGGGTCTATATGTCTGTGTGTTTCCACGTTTGTGGTAGTCCAGTTTTCGTTTGATTACATACGTGACGTGGTTTGCCTCTAGGCATGAGTCCAGTTTGGGTTCTGTTTTGGTCTGCGCGTGTATATGAGTTTCTCAGCCTGTTCGGTTGGCTGGTTCGTATTGTTGCTGGTTCGTGAAGAAGTACTGCTGGCTGGTTTGTGTGAGAGAAAAATACTATTCTGTCTGGAAATTTACGATCGTTTACGACAAGCCACAGCCAAACGAACAGGCTGTCCTATCTTCAACAGGTGACCCATAAGGCTATCTAAATATAAAATAGGTCTCCGACAGTACTGTATTGTATCGGACTACCTATACAGGATACCTATTTTAGGTGTTAGAAGAAACACAACCTAAATCTGAGTATCCTCTTTTCTCAAGACCTATTTGTAGAAATGGTTCTCTTTTAGGTCTTGTTGTTGAAGAAGACAAAAATAGGTATTGAAATATTTGCCCGTAGTACTACCCAAACATGATATGTGTCTTGTATTTTGGGTTTTTATTGTTGAGGAGGTAACATGCATGGAGTCCTAGATGAGGTGGAACACGTGTTTCATTGGTAAAACAAAATGGATGCTTATTTGGTTGGGAAAATTATAAATAAAACGGGTAATATAGTTGAAGCTTGGCGTTCGGATTGAAGAAGACATGAACACATACATCCATATCGTCACGAAAAAAAAAAGATGGAAGTGGTATGCGTACGCGCGCCCATGGGTACACGTTCCTGATTGATACTGCATGGAACGTCTTGATATCTGATCCCGCCTGCTCCAAGCAAATTGGCTCCCGGAAACACGCGACGCTCGTAGCTCAACAATTTCCGACGAAAAGGACGCCGATCACACGCCATACCTCCAGGCTCTAGATCTTAGGCCCGTTTGGGCACGGCTTCTGCCGGCTCCGATTTATCTGACAACAATATTGTAGCAACAATGTAGCACAAAGCCGGTTTTCTCTCTCCAACTTTATGTACTGTAGCACGCGGGGAAAAGCCAAGAAAACGGCTTCTCCGCTTCGATGAACAGATGAGTGAGAGGGGGAGGAGAGGAGAGAGAAAACGGCTTCGTGCTACAGTGTTGCTACAGTGCCGATGTCGGATAAGCCAGGGCCGGCGCGAGCCGTGCCAAACAGGGCCTTAGTGAAAGAACTCCATGCGAAGTACTTGCTTGCCCACACATACTCCTCGCACACCCACGCTGCCGAGAGAATGGGACCGGTTGATGGAGTTGGACCCACGCCGTCGAGAGAATGGGACCGGTTGATGGAGTTGGACCTAAGAGCAAGGTTAATAATACAACCAGCTACTGGTTGTATAAATTTTTGTAGCCTCCTTTTCAATCTATTTATATAATAGTTATATCTCCACTATTAATATATAACTCACTTGTCTTTTTTACAAAGTTACTGTAAGCTTATAGTCTACTTCTCCTCTCTTTTCTTTTATCTCTTCTCTGTCTCAGCATTCAGCCTGTTTGCGGTCCTTTAACTCTGATGGACAAGTATTTTTTTCACGCGGCAACGTAGCGAACACGACGAAGATCAACCAGGAGTGGACGATCACATTTATCGACGGATGGACTGGGGATGATGCAAATCGCACTGATGGCACTCGGACCTCTCGGCTATCGCAACCACCGTGGGAGCTAGCCAAGCGGTGGCAAGCTATGGACATCGGTTTGCAAATGAAACACGTGGCACCAGTGCGTTGGCTGCCAACGTAATCCTCCGTTTCTTCCCGCTAAGGCCTAGTTTAGTTGGCGAAAAATTTTAAAAAATTGTACTGTAGTACTTTCGTTGTTATTTGACAATTAGTGTCCAATTATAGTCTAATTAGGCTTTAAAGATTCGTCTCGTGAATTTCGTCTAAATTGTGTAATTAGTTTTATTTTTTATTTATATTTAATGCTTCATATATGTGTCAAAGATTCGATGTGACGAGAAATCTTAAATTTTTTTACAAAATAAAGTGGAACGGTACCTAAGTTGGTTCAAGTCTTCGAGACCCGTTGCAACGCACCAACAATTTTACTAGTTATTATAAAAATATATATTTCTTTGTGGTCCAGCACAGCCTTGGATCCTCTCTCTTCAACAATCACTTGTGTGACCAGTTGCCACTATGCAGCCAATTCGCTTGGTCGTAAATTTTAATCAGAATAGTATTTTTTTTCTCACATCAAATCAGTCAGCAGTAATAATCCACGATCATATACGATCGTATCAGCACCAGCCGAACAGGCCGATGCTCTCTCTCAAAAAAAGTTACCACTATGCTACAAAATATCTTATCCGTGTTTATGTGCTTCTACTCGTGCCGGTAGTATTTGAACTCATGGATATCTACGAGTATATTTGCTGGCTGCTCCAACACGAGTCAACATAGAGTCGGACAGTTTCCTCAAAAAAAAAAAACATAGAGTCGGACAGAAATCAATATTCTTGACCCCAAAAGAATTAGTATTTAAAAAAAATCAATATCTCTTGAAGCCAAACAACAATGATAAATATTGAGAAATCCGTGTTTTGGGAGGTCGCAGCACGCGAATTTTACCTCTCCGCGCCTGCTCCCTCCTCAGCTCGCTCCGGCTGCCCCCCTCCCCCCGCTATGTGTTAGAACCGCCTAATCCAATATCTCTCATGATTACTTGTCTTTCATTAGATACTAAGTATTCAAAAGATGATACTAAACTACGTATTTCCGTCGAGCATACCCCATGGAAGAACCCAAAAATCCATATTTTCCAACAATATCATAAATGAGAGAATAAAGCTTACAACATTTTAGCCATTTCTTACATCATTTTCCATGCAACCTCAGAGTATAATATTAATTGTTTATAACAACAGAATATAATCATGTTATCAGAGTTTCAGCGGAAATAAAATAATTTAATGACAAGTTAAACATTAACATGATGATCTGTTATATACATCATAACTGGTTAAAAGCTTTTTCCATTGTAAAACATTTTGGGTGGAAGTTTCAAATAAACTCTATATCCGCAACGTTAAGAAAATCCGCGCTGAGCCCACTAGGAGGTTTCCACACACAAAGTGTCAGCTCCACATGTTCCTGTCACCTGCAACAGGGTAGAACAAACCCTGAGTACTCAATTGTACTTCACAAGGTTTACCCGCCTAGAGGAAAGAAAAGACTCCAAGGATATACAAGGCTATCTGGCTTGTGGGTTATTGCATCTGCAGGAAGCATTACTAAGCGTGCATCCTTATATTCAATTTTATTAGCAATCACTATTAGTTCATTATCTAACCAGTCTATATAAGCACATGTGTTACTTTCAAGCAGGTTGTAAGCAATCAGAACCATTTTACCATCTTTCATATTTCAGTTCATACTACGGTGATAGATCGTAGCTAAGTCGTACCGTATCATACGACGATTCGCGAACCAATGTATCCCAACTAGGTACCCCGAAACACACGCCCCGCTTGTACCCCAGGCACAAGCAAGACCAACACACCACTCTTCTGTCAAGGGGTCTAGGTCCCTGTCCAAACTTGGACTCAAAACCCCTATTCCTCAGTTCCGGACTCAGTGTAGTGCTTAGACCTCCACCATCCTTACCTCCAATCAGTCGGTCCGAAAAGAGCCGGAACCCACGATTAGAGAGTAACGAGCCTTCCCGCTTCCATAAACAAGTATATGCTCAGGATAGTAAGTTTGTGACATGACTAGAATTCACAGCAACAGACGGTCCTCAATCGACACAAGCGGGACAAATACAACCAGAGCCTCGCTCGGTTACCTAACCAAGTCCGAATCCAAATCCAAAGTATGGACCCATCCAGTCTCCAATTATTATCCACATATATTCCATGTGATAGTAACATGATAATATTAACAATAATATATTTCATATCTTGCGCGAGTGACAGACAATCACTCAATTTCTACCGGAGTCCTGTAGCGTAGCAATCTACAGGATCCTGTTATCATAGGATAAGGATATATATATATATATGCAAGTGGTTTTCATTCAACTCCTTAAAACTTAATGCACAAGCATAAAATAAAGTGCAGAATAATAGGAGTTATGCACGGAGGCTTATCTGGGTAGGATATAACCAAATATTAGCATTCCATCATGGCGACACGATCAATAAGGCACCATATTTTCTACTACTCTGGTCGACTCCAGATCCATCGTTGGTCCTATTATGACATTCGTGGATACACGCGGAAAATATAATTAATCAACGGCAACGGCAACGTTTAAAATACGATTACATCGCTAGGCTAACGGGCTAGCTCTGACGACTAACGTACTAGACCACGTGTCTATGTTGTCGAACAAGGCGCTAATTTCCCACAATGTTTTTGTTATAAAATTCCTCGGTGTTTCTTTATTTTCTTTTATTTACTATATGTATAAACTAAGGCTCATTAGTTACCTCGGCAAACTAATTATTCAGAAGCTACAAAAATTACAGTGAGCACCTAATAATACGAGGAACTTATGGTGAAATTTGTAGGGTCAACACTATCAGCAATTCATTACAACAATTCCTACAAGTTCATATTTAACAATACTAAGTATCTCAAATTAATTAGCTAACTCCTGGAAATATCACGAAACTATGTGAACAAGATATACTAGCAGATAGATCATGATATTAGGATTCTAACAAAATTAATTTCACAATTTTTGAATCTCTACACAAATGTATATTGAATTTACAAATTTACTCTAGAGACTAAATTGGAAAAGCCTTAGAAAACGAAAAGGGCTGGCGGCGACAATTCCAGCCCAGCAACCCAGCGTGACCTGCATGGGGCGGTCGCACGCGTAACAAGCAGGCCTAGCCAACGGCCCACGGAGGAAGCCCGCGCGCGCTCGACACATTTGCAAAAGAAGGCTCATACTCTCACGATTTCAACTACGCCGTGCTACACTGTTCCATCAGTCTCAACTTTTACACAAAACACCCCAGGATACACCGTTTTCGCAACGACCGGGTCCCCGCTGCGCCCACGCATGCCAGCGTGACTCCGGCCGGCACCGCACGACCACGCCGGAAGAAATCGGTAGCACGTCCAACCGTGCACTAATTTCACCTACCCACGTCGACAGAGAATCCGCACGGCGGTGCGACTGGTCCGGCGGCCCTACACACTAACGGAGGAGTAACGGTAGCGGAGAAGCATCCGGAGCTTACCACGGTCTGCGCTGTGGTGGCGGTTGAAGCCGGGGAGGGTTGAGGTGACCCGGCCATGTGAGCCCGAGCACGGCGGCGACGCTCCATGACGGTCCCGTCGCGTCACCGCATTACCGACGAGGGTCCTGGCCATGACAACGCGAGCACAAGCTAAAGGTGGTCAACGCGAGCCTAGAAACACCCCCAATCCAACCCTTACCTCCAGGTTGGGGACTTACCCCTGAGCGGTGGTCTGTTCCGGAGATAAGATGGCCGGCGATGAGCAATTCGTCAAATTGACGGTAGGTAGGTACTCGGCTGGGAATGGGGAAGGTAGGGTGTCTAGCTGGCTCCCTAAGCCGCGCACTAGTGCAGGCAATCGGCCCGAGGAGCCGCGAGCTAGCAGAGCCTATCGGCGGCGGCACAGAGCTCTGGTCGCAGTGGTTGCGTGAAAGAGCAGGCGAACAAATGCAAGAGGGTTAAGACGACGGCCCCGGCCACTAGCTGCCACCAACACGTGCACCCAGGCAATGCGATGGATAGGCTTGGCACGGCGTGCATGACTTGAAGCAGCTAGACCCGAGCGGCGCGCCGACGTTGGCTAGCTGATCAAGGCGGGTAGGGAGGTGTCACATCACCACTGGAGCCGGAACCGATGACCTAGACACGACGAACATAGGACGGCTTGAATGCTCGACGCGGTAGGTGGATTGAAGGGTGAGGCGGGCGCCACATTGGCCAAGTCCAAACTGCCACGGCCACGACATGCGCCGCGCGCGGCACCGCGGCCAGTCGCCTAAGCACGACGTGCGCGAAGCAGCGACCCAAATTGCAGCCGATGCGCGACATCCCCCCTGTGCGCGAGCTGGGCAACGGCAGCGGTTCGACCACGACCTATGCGGCGACAGCGGCACACGCGGTGCGTGGTGATCGCGCCGACGGGGCTGAGCAAGCACAAAAATGATGAGCACGGATTTTAAAGCTAAGCGAAAACGGCTAATTACTTTGCCTAAAGTGCGACCGCTTAAACTCGTCGATAGTTCTTGCTACCTGGTTCCTAACGAGACCTTGTTTATGATCAACGAACAGCTGCGGAGGGAGGTCAACGAGCGCCAAGTTAAGCTTATCACCGAAAGGTCGGTTCGCGCACAGAGAGCCAAAGACATGTCCTCAACACGTTCTAGCGAAGTTCAGTCAATTTTTAGAGGGCAACGTGACACCCAGCTCAACCCCAACCTATGCTACACCCAAGTGTTTACTTAGGAGCAATCAGTGGTGCAAAAACACGAAGATGTTGTTTAGATGCTTTTGCTAGAATTTGAATGCCGAAATCGCATTGTCTACTCTTTTAGACTTAGAAAAAACTAGGGTTCAGTTCGGGCTAACAGTCATTAGCACTTTTGTCTTAACTTTTAAATGATCTAAACCCTAATAACTTTAACCAACAATTATTTCATGCAAAAGCACATACTCCATGCTAACCCATAGGAGCAAAAATATTAAATCACTATCTAAGTATGTTTCACAAAATAATTTAACGAAGATAGCATTCTAAACATAAGTCATTAGGTTGCCGACTTAACCGTGAAGAGTGGATTACATTTCAATTTGGTTTCCCTCCCCATCAAATGAGACACTCAAGTTGGTTATCATCCCCTACGAGTTTAAAATTTTAAAACCCGAGAACTTGTTTTTGTTAACTTCTTTTAGACCTTGATTCTAGGTTCTAAACGAGCTCGTAACACCAGATGTGTTACACACTCGCTTCGGCCGACACCCACCCTGGTGGTGCTACGCCTCTATTCGTCTCCTTCACCGACCCTCTCTCCTGTTACCTCCGCTCGCCTACTCCCCTGGCGTCGCATCACGCTCGCACCAGCCCTCCCGCGACTGCCACCCACCTCAGCGACGCTCGACTGCCACCCATAGGCCAGGGCGCATCTGGCGGCGGCACCCCCTCCAGTCTGTGACTCCACCGGCGGCGCTGCCCCATCTCGACCTTGACTACCTGCGGTGGCGCCCATGCCTACCGGAGGTAGAAGAGAAGAGAATGGGTTCGATCTTCATTTTGATAGGTTGTCTTTGACATTTGTGAACAATTTGACATATATTTCTCTGGTATCTGCGATTCATAAAAAATTGTAAATTTTTCTTAAAAAATTGGCATATGTTTAAAGTAGAAATTGTCTTATATCCCAAATTACATTACTCTCTCCAATAAGTAACAACGAAGGAATCATTGTAAATACAATAATAAGACAGTGTAAATATAGTTAAAAGACATTGTAAATGTATGGACAAAAATCAGGTGACAGGAGCTTCGAAAACACTCCGTTGTTGGCTAGACATATTCTAAATATTTGATGAATGGTAAAAACCCTATTGAAACACATACCAAACACTTCCGATTAATATAGCGTTTTTTCCCAAGCAAAATATATCGTTTTTCTTTTGTATATTAAGTTTAACAGCTCATAACTTTTTTATTAGGGTGGACACGTATGCAAGCAAGACCTTTTTGTTCTTAACACCAATCGCTCTCCTGCATGTATGGCCGCATTCCTGCAAATGCAAGCAAACTTTACTGATGACCTGCATGGTAGTTCTCCGATATCAAATGTCACAGCAAAGAGCCAACAAACGCTCCTGTGGTGAGCTTGGCCACCCGGGCTCGAAGCCGGTGCTAAGCAAGTATTTCCGTTGGTTACAAAGGGAATCGAGAAATCCTCCTCGTTTCAAAAAAAAAAAAACAGCACCATTTGGCAGATTTTCGCTGTTGTATTAACTACGAAGTGTGTGGATCCACTCGCTAAAGTTTAGTTCGGGTCACATTGAATATTTAATGTCCATCAGGAGAATTAAACATGAGCTAGATATATAAAACTAATTGTATAAACGGTGACTAATTCGCTAGATAAATTTATTAAACCTAATTAATTCTATGTCACATCAAATATTTGGATGTTCAAATATTTGGATGTTCATCTTGCTAATTAATCCGGGTCACATCGGATCTTCGTCTTGCGAGAGCAGTGGGGAGTAATAATTAATATAGCGCGGTGAGAATGAAACCTTTAGCTTTGTCGTCTTCCCATGAAGCAGATCATGAAATAAAGCTGGTTCAATGTTGAAGTACGGTACGTCGTCCTGCAACCTGCATACATGAAATCCTCCAACAAGTTACATTTGTCTCCGCATAAATCGTGGAAGCTAGCTTAGCTCAGAGATATCATCGAACTACTAACCGCATGCATTAATCCTCTCTCTGCTGGAGCTAGGGAGCTTGGCCTTGCACACACAGTACACACAGCTGCTGCACTGTCACGTTTTGATATTTCTCCTTGCTTCTCGTACTGTTTCATCAAAACTGACACGAAAGAAAAAAAAAAGCAAAAGGCGTCCGCGGAGAGACAGGGCCGTCAGATTCGTCGTAGGCTGTCTGTTGCCCAACATGACGTGACACGTGTCGGTTCGGCAGAAGGTCTGATGACTGATGCTTTCATGTACCGTGGCCGCTAATCTTTCGAGCTTCGATTGGAGTGAAATTTTCGTATTTTGATCTCTTTTGAAAACAATTTTTAGAAAAATACCAACGCCAAAACAATTTCTGAAAATAGACTATTTTTAGGCGTCTTAGCACATGACGCCGAGATATGAGGCTCGGCGTCGTGTCACGCCACGCCGAGGTTCTGCCACGTCACGGACGACCGGGGTCGTCGTCGCCACGTTGGCGCGTGGGTCCGAGACGTCGGCGTCGTGTCAGCCGACGCCAAGTACCCAACATCGGCGCAGTCGGACAGAGCGCCGAGCTCTGGCCCCATCCGAAGCGCGGCCCAGGCGGCCCAACAGAGAACGGTGGCCCAGAAGCTCGGCGTTGGGTCACTTAACGCCGAGCCTCCAAACCTCGGCGTGATCCGACTCAACGCCGAGGTCTGGACCCTTTAGGCCGCGCCGAGGCCCCTTCTTCTTCCTCCCTTCATTCTGAAACCGCCGGCCTCCCTCTCTTCCTCTTCACCCCCGCGCCGCCACCAAACCCTAACCCCCAAAATCGACCCCCGGTGCCACGATCTCGGCTCCCGAAGGTTCCTCGAGGTAATGGTCCCTCCCCTCCTCCATTCTATCCGCGTAGATGTGCTTACATTGTCCTTAATCATTTGGAATCAAGGTTGTTTGGTTATTTGGTATATTTGTGTTTGCATTTGCAAAATGTATGGCTTAGGATGATTGAGTGCATTGTTGTTTAACTGTTATATGTGATGAACATGTTAGGTTAGTTTGGTTTCTAGTTATTTTGGTCATTAGGGTTATTTGTTTATTGTAGGTGTCATTAGGGTTAGTTATTTGTTGGTCATTAGGGTTACTATGTATTTTATTAATTTGTTGGTCATTACATTTCAATTTGTTATGACTAGAAATGATTATGTTGTTGGGGTTGAAAAACGATGAAATGATATATTTTAGTTTCTACTTATTGGATTGAAATATATTCATATGTTACACTACTTGTTGTGTGATGGATGTAGATGGATAAATTAGTGAGGTTGCATCATGGAGGCCGTATTGTTAGGACAAGAGATGATAGTTTGGAATTTCTGGACATGTGTGAGGAGTTGTTGATTTTTTCTGAAACACCATCTTTGACCCAGTTAGTGGAGCGAGTGAAGGTTAAGTTAGGCTGGAATGAAGGAGACGTGCATGTTCAGTTTGAAGGTGTCATAGATGTTGGGTCGTCGAAGGGTCCTCGGATCAAGCGGTTGCTCAAAATTACAAACGAGTCTGAATGGAATGATTACAAGGCAGTTGTATTGGCCTCAGAAGTGCGATCTTTGGATTTAGTAGTAAGTAAGGAGTCCGGCTTAGGAAATGATAACTTCGAAGCATGGCCATCTTCCCCCGCTCACATAGGTTATGGTCCTTTGCCTGAAGAAGAAATACTTGTCACACAACTAGGCTACGGTGAAGATGAGGAAGAGAATCCGGTTGCCGATGGTGAGGGCAATCATGATAGTGATGAAGATGATGATGATTATGTAATTGTTGATGCAGAAGAAGGTTTGGACGACGCTAGCGGAGACTTTTCTATTGAGGATGAGCTTAGCGACGAAGATGATCTTAGTAGTGAAGAAGATTTTGGTGATGCTAGGGCTACGAACCGTTTTGACATGGAGATAGCTAGAGATGATGAGTCCTTCATAGAGGAGATAGCCGAAGACTCTGATGACGATCGCCCTGTTGGTCGTCTGAATTTAAGGGAAATAGAGATATTGTCTAGGGTCTTGCCTTGGAGAGATCCACTAGTTGGTGATTTCGAGGACCTTAGCCATGGTCATAGGGCAGTAGCTGATGGTGGGCAAAGTGATACAACTGTGCCTGATGTTAGCGGTTGCCTCATCATACGGAAGGGCATATTGTTTGCTACCATGGATGAGTTGAAATCATGGTTGCAAGAGTACTCCATTGTACACAACCGACCTTTTAGGGTCATCAATTCATTCAAGGAGAAGAGGTACACTGTTGCTTGTGAAGAACAACAGTGTGGTTGGAGAGTATGTGCTAGGAAGACGAAGGCAGGCAAATGGAAGATTACCTCAGTGAAGCAACCACATGTTTGTGCCACTGCTGAGGCAGAAGAGAACCATCTGCAGCTCAATTCTAGGTTCATTGCAAGGCAATTATGCCCCGTGGTGAAGCATATGCCAACCATTACGGTGTCTGCATTGGTTGAGATCATCTTCCAACGGTATAATTACTATGTCAAGTATGGGAAAGCATGGAGGGCAAAGCAGCGTGCACTGGAAATAATATTTGGAAATTGGGAAGAAGCTTATGAGCGCCTCCCTGTAATGTTGAACGCAATGAGGGCCGTAAATCCTGGGATGCACTTCGAGTATTTACCTAAGGAGGGTGAAACAAGGAATGGTAGCCAGGTATTTGGAAGGGCGTTTTGGGCGTTCGGGCAGAGCATCGAAGCATTCAAGCATTGCAGGCCCGTCGTCTCAATTGACGGGACCTTTCTTACAGGGAAATTTGAAGGCACAATGCTTATTTGTATTGGGACAGATGCAGAGGACCAGCTTGTGCCATTGGCCTTTGCGATTGTTCGGAAGGAGGACACGGATAGTTGGTGTTGATTTCTCAGGCTAGTAAGACAAGTGGTAATTGGTCTGGGACGTGATGTTTGTGTGATATCCGATAGGCATGCTGGCATTCTGAATGCCGTAGAACAAGAGATTCCTGGTTACGGCCAAATACATCACCGGTGGTGCACCAGACACCTTGCTCAGAATCTTATAAGGCGTGATCACACAAAGGACAACTTCAAATTATTTGAGGAGGTTTGCAGGCAGCAAGAGGTTCAATTATTCAAAGACAAGTTAGATGCCCTGAAGTTAGCCACAAATGTTGATGACAGGCAATTCTTGAGCGAGTTGATGGCGTCGAAGGATAAGTGGTCACTTGCATATGACACGGGTGGTTGGAGATGGGGCTTCATGACTAGTAACATGGCAGAGATGTTCAACAGCCTTCTAAGAGGTTGTCGTGGTCTGCCTGTGACTGCTATTGCCTCATTCACCTTCTACAAGTTGAATTCTTGGTTCGTTTCGAGGAAGAAGCATGCGAGGTCTCTATGGACAGCAGGCAAAGCTTGGCCACTTTTAGCATCTCAGGAACTAGCTTTCTCAAAAAAAAAGTCTAAACGACAGAAGGGTTCATGTTTCAATCCGATCAACCATGGATATGAGATTCTAGAGGGTGGCGGAACTAACATTGGTGGTGAAGACCGTGGTGCTCGAAAACATAAAGTAGTGATCAATGAGAACAAGTGTACGTGTGGAAAACTGATCATATACCATAGGCCTTGTTCCCACATGATTACAGCCTGTTGCCTTAGACGTGTTGACCCTGAGGTCCCTCCCCGTATGGCCACGGAGTTCTCTTTGAGGAACCTAATGAGCACCTGGAATCCTCAGTTCGAGCCATATCTTGACGAGAGTCAATGGCCTACTTATGATGGCCCCAAGTATGTGGCTGATCTTGGTTTACTCTAGAAGAGTAGAGGACCTAGGCGGCGGAAGCGGTTCAGGATGGACATGGACCGAGCCACGAAAGGTAGATCAACCACGAGTAAGGTTGGGAGACATTTTGTAGAGGACACCCAAAAGAGCCATTGCTCTGGTTGCCATAATGTGGCAGAACCGCCTAATTTAATGCCTCACAGGAGTGCTTGTCTTCCATTAGACACTAAGCACTCAGGGGAGAACACTAGATTACTCGGTTCCGTCGGACACACCCTAGGGGAGAACCCGAAAATCCACATTTTTGCCACCAGAATCACAAATGAGAGAATAAAGCTTACATCATTCGTAACCATTTCTTACATCACTTTTAATACAACATCAGAGTATAATATTTATTAATATAACAGCGGAATGAAATCATGTTATCAGAGTTATAAATAATTTAATTGAACAGCGGAATAGAAACATGTGAACAGAGTTACAGCGGAAATAAACATCTATTAATGACATGGTGAAGTATTGATATATATAGACTACGGCAACAGATTATGAAACTTTCATTTATAAAAGTATTTGGTGAGAGTTATAAATAACAACTACGATCGCAGCGTAAAGGAAATCCTCTCTGAGCCCACCAGGAGGAATCCACACACAAAGGTCAGCTCAAGCGTCCACCTGTTACCTGCAACAGGGGAAATAAAACCCTGAGTACTCAATTGTACTCAGCAAGACTTATCCGACAGGAGAAAAGAACAGACTCCAAGGATATGCAAGGCTATCTGGTTTGTGGGTTGCATTTGCAGAAAGCATTACTAAGCGTGCGTCCTTATATTCGATTTTTATTAAAGCCGCATTGGTTCATTAACTAACCATTCTATGTAAGCACCTGTGCTACTTTCAAGCAGGTGATAAGCAATCAGGTTTCCTTTGTCCATCTTCCATCTTTCATCTTTTAGTTCTTACTACGATGCTAAATCGTAGACAAGCCGTACCGGATAGCCCGGCGATTCGCGAATCAATGCCCCCAGCTGGGTACCCCGAAAACACACGCCCCGCTTGTACCCCGAGCACAAGCAGGACCAACCCATCACTCTCCTGTCCCGGGTGTCCAGGTCCCCGTCCAAACTGGGACTCCAAGCCCCCACCCCTGAGTCCTGGACTCAGTGCGGCGCAAGGACCTCCTCCACCAAAACAAAACCCTGACAGTCGGTCCGAAAAGAGCCGGATCCGCGACAAGAGAGCAACAAGCTTTCCAAGCGCCCATACACAAGTATGTGCTCGGGATAATAAGTCTGTGACCTGCCTAGAGTCATATGCATGATCGGTCCTTAATCGACCAGACAGGGAGAAACGGTGTAACCAAGCTATGACCCGCCTCCGCGGCGACACAACTTCTTACACCCACCAATACCCAAACCATATCCCTGCCCGGTCACCATTTTCATATTTTCCAAGTGATAGTAATCCACTAATATATTTCCTATCTCTCGCGAGTGACAGGCAATCACTCGACTTCTACCGGGGTCCTATAGCATAGCAATCTACACGATCCTGTCATACTAGTAAGACTCATAGGAATAAAGATGTATATGCAAGTGGGTTTCATTCAACTCCTTAAAACTTAATGCACAATTATAATTTAAACTGCAGAAAGTAGGGGTTATGCACCGGGGCTTGCCTGGGAAAAATATAATCAGAAGTTAGCTTTCCATCATGGTGACATGATCTCCAAAAGCACCATTCCTCCAGCAACTCCCGATGACTCCGTGATCCACCGACGTCCCTATTATGATATGCAATGTAATGCCATGCAAAGATATAATTAATTGACTGCAATCGTGACTCGTATAAATACGCTTTACGCCGCTCACGTTAACAAGCTAGATCTAACGACGACCATACTTAGGCTACATATCCATGTTGTAGAACAAGGCATTATTTCTCAACAATTCTTTTAGTTATATAAACCAACGGTGTTTCTCTATTCGCAATAGGACATTATTATTTATCTAGCAACCCATTATTCTAGAGCTACAAAATTATGGTGAGCGGCTAATATTGCTAGGAACCTACTGTAAAGATTTCAGATCTAATACTATTACCAATTTGTCACGAAAGTTCCTACAAGTTTATATTTTGCAATATTCAATATCTTAGATTAATTATATGGCTTCCAAAAATATCATCGAACTATGTGAACAAAATATACTAATAAGTAGGTCATGATTTTAGAAAACTAACAAAATCGGTTTTACCATTTTGGATCCCTATATTATTTAATATTGATTTTATAATTTAAACTAGAGACCAATATTTAGAAAGGCATTAAATTAACAGAACTAAAACAGAGCAACAAGGCCAGGCCTGGGCGGCCAACTCAGCCCGCAGGCGCGCGCGTGGCCCAACACAGCGCGGTGGCCCAGCAGCTGCGCGCGCGGCCCGTCAGCCAGGCGTGGCCCAGCGGTGCACGGCCCAGGAGCGCTGGCAACCGGCCGGCCCACTGTGCGGCAACGAGCGGCCCGGACACGGCGCCAACAGGCCGGCCCAGCAGCGACGGCATGCCAGCCAGCGCAGGCGAACGGCCTAGGCGGGCGGGGCGCGCGCGGCCCAGGTGCGGCGCAGAACGGTGCGGGCAGTCCAGCGCGAGTAGGCCCGGCCCACGAGGGGAAAACCTAGCGGTGGCGGCATCATTTTACAAAAACGCCCCGATGCTCCCATCTATTTCGTCTCCTACTGTTCACGTGAGTCACCGTGTCCACACCTAACCCCCCGAAAAACTTCTAATTATACGTTCTCACCTTCTCCTCTTCTCCCCTTCGATACAAAGCAGAGGAGCGGATCGGAACCGGCCGCCGACTCCGGCCAACGGGCCTCCAGCCGGGTGAGGACAAGTTGCACGGCCGCGCGGCGAGCAGACGTTCGGCTGCACCCACGCCAGGCCCTAGCTCGGCAGAGAGAGTGAGGCAGCACAGAGGGCCGGCGCGTGCTCGCGCGTGGTGTGGAAAAACCGACGACGGCGGTCGGTGCGGCGTGAGGCCACGGCGGTCGCTGCGATTGGGGGCGTGGCTGCTCGGCGACGGGGCAGCAGGGAGCTCCGACGCTGGAGGTGGAGCGGCACGAGGAAAAATCAGCGGCGCTAGCAGAGCGGCGAAGGAAGCGGCCATGGAGCATCGTGGTGGCGGCGGTCTCGGAGCGGACCGAGGAAGGGCGGTTGCACTGCTGCGGGTGGAAGAAAAATAGCGACTCTCTAGGACGCGGTGGCTGTGGTTCGGCCGGCGCTGCGGCACGGCATCGAGGAGCCACGGGTCCAACACGGGACCGAGGACGCGGCGCAGCCAGGCGGATGCGAGCGAACCGATGAGGCGTTGCGGCTGCGGTCCGGCATGGCTCGCGGGTGGCTCCGGGACGGCGCGGGTCTCGGCGGTGCAGCAGATGCCGCGGCGGCTCGGCGCGCAGCCATGGTGGCTCGGTTGCGCCTGCGCGCGTGGGTAGAAAGGAGAGGACACGTAGGTGCAGCGGCTCTGGCGTCGGTGGTTGGCCACGACGACGCTGCGGCCCGGTCCAGCGCGGGACCACGGCGGTGCTCTAGGCTTGGCGGCTGCGGGCGCACGGCAACGGGACGAGCAACGCTCTGCGGGACCATGGTCCACCACGGAGGCCCGGCGTGCGACCCTGGGCGCACCTGCGTGCGACGGTGGCGGGAACCGAGGAGGGCGTCGGCGACTGCGGTAGCACCGGCAGCGAGGTGTGCCATGGCGACGCAGGGAGGAAAGGGGGAGACGCGTGGGGGCAGCAGGGAGTGAGGTGGAGGCGCTCGCGCGGCCGGGGAGATAGGGCGACGGTGGCGTGGCAGTAGCGTAGAAAAAGAAGGAAAAAGCAACGCCAAGGAGGCAATGTCGTACGCGAACGCATGACAGACAATCAAGGCAGACACGACAATCTACGGAGACACGGAAGGCAGACGTGAGAGAGGGAGACATCACCTTCATCGGCGCGATGCGGGACAGAACCACGTGCAGGCAGTGCCCGGCAGCAGCAGCTTGACCTTGGTACCGAGACGACAGCAGCGCAGGCTTCAAGGACAATCAAAGGCAGACAGAGACACTGAATGATGCGACGGAGCAGCCAGAGCAAAGCAGGCCACGAAGCAAGGAAACAGAGCGGACAGCGACTCAGCAAATCCCATTAAGGCGCTCCGAACAAAGTCATGCGAAAGTAGGCACACGTGGCTTACTACGCGTCTAGTACAACCGCAATGCCAATCAGAGAAGGGACACGCGGGGCAGGCAAACATAATCAGAGACAGAGGCAGCGCGATAAGGTTAGCAGTTAGATGGGACAACGAAGGCAGTGGTTACTCGGCGCTGCACGGCAGAGCGAGGACACGACGTGATTTAACTTAAGCGTTTAATTGAGTCCACAAAACTAAAGCACACCGGACTCGCTTATCGCCTCGAGTACGTTTTAAATAAATAAATAAATAAAAAACGAGAAAACTTGATTCAAAAATTTTCTTAGGCCTAAATTGCAGTGCTAAACGAGATCGTAACACCGGGGTGTTACAACCAACCCCCCTTAAAAAGGATCTCGTCCTGAGATTCGAAACTGGAACCATAAAAGGGGAAACACGATTACATTCCGTAGACCAGGGACTACACGAAAGATTACACGACTTCGAATTCTAAACCACACGGGGATCTAGGGATACATGGTTAAGAGAAACTTGATACAACCAAGACCTACTCCCAAAGTCGGGATAGATGAGGGCAATGGAGAAACAACAGTAAGATGATTATCCAAAACATGGCGTAGCACCAACAGATCCAGAAACAGTCGACGGAGAAGTAAAACATCGTGAATCCTAAGATTGACTACCCAAAAAGGGAAATTGAACTTCTTCGACGAATCGGATCCTTCCTTCTTCTCAGATCACACTATCACCTCAGACTGCCGAACCTAGCTTCACAACGACAACTAAATTTCGTAGCTCTGCTGGGAATGCGAGAGGAATGGGAATGAAGAAGAAGAGCAAGGACCAAGGGTATTTATAGAGGCGAACGGAGAGGGAAAAACAACACACCGACGGCGGATGCAGCGGGGATGGGATACACAGACAGTGCATGCTGTGGAGATAAGTCGGAGACATGGTGCGCTTCCTGCACGAGCGGTAGAGGAGGAAATAAAGGAGAGGAGAGGGAGTCCGCTCGACGAGGCAGGCGTGCGGGCGACCATGTTCACAAAAGAAGAAAAGAGGGAGGAGAAGGGGGGGTCCGGTACGGTGAACAACGGCGCGGGGTAGAGAGCCGACCGGATGCTGGGAAAGGAGAAGTGCACAGTGCACAAAGACAGCGAGCACTGCACGATGTCGCGGTCACGCGAAAGCGGGACGATAATGGACCCGACATTGACGGCATTCGCAGGGCACGCAGCGAAGTAACCCGGCATGCGTAGCACGGTCAACTAAGCACATGGCTTGGGACAAAACGTCCACTCTGACTTTTGCAACTACTCCCGACTATCCACTGCTGACCTTCCTTGACCACATCCGTCTTTTCTGTAAACCCAGATCATGTCATACTTCCTTTCTCCAAACCATCTCCTTTTTACCTTGAAAGACACTTTTGCATCCCCATTATGGATTTCCCATTTGAACACCCGAACATTTTCAAGGAGAAAACTTTAAAACAAAACAGTACGGCAGTGTAACTTGGTAAAGGTACTTGGTTAACAACCTCGATACCAGTGCGTGCCAAGCAGCGTCACATGTGGCAGCTATTCCACATGGAGCCCTCGGTTTCGTCGCGGCACCATAAGCTTTTAACCAGGCAACTATTACCAACTTACACGCCCAGAAGGCAGTGGGGTCATAGACCACAGAGTAAGGGGTATCGCAAGGGAAAAATTCAACAACAAAGGTTTCCCTCCACAACAAGGGACAAGGAATTTTAAATCCAACGACGGATTTGGTTTAAAAAGATTCAAGTATTCTGTTGGGACATCCACAATTAGTCGCTACAGTGTCCAATAACATCCAATCACGGCTGACCTGCTTGGCATCTGAATGCCAACTTCTCTTGTAACTCACTTATCATCGCCCTTGAAAACTTAGAGCAAGCCTAACAAGACTTTAAAGTAAATGAACGCAATAAACACAGCGAAATAATAAAAATGCATGTTCCAACGATCTTACACGGGTACAACGTACAGGCATTCAGGCTCCTATTCCCGACACAGCATTCACCTACGATCGAACGATCTCAACAACTCCGAAGGACGAACAGCAGACAAGAGTACAATACTGGGGAATAGTGATGAAAAACACTACTACTACTACGGGCACAACGTCCCAAGGCAACTAGTCTACATCCTCGCGGGGCAATGGTTGAGTGAGAGGAACCAAGGGCTCTTCATCTGACACCTCCGAGGGTGGAGGTGCGGGCGGTGCTATAACACCAGTTCTTCTTCTTTCTGGCGGGTGGAGAGGGATCCCTTCCAAGATCGGGGCATCCTGCCTTCCATCAACCAGCGACCTCCGCCTGGCCCTAGTGAACAGATAGGCCTCACCCAGCTGATGGACATGCCGATCTTCAGCCTCCTTCAGAGATTCCTCCATGGTGGCCTCTCGGCTCTCAGCAGCTGCAGCGCTGGCATGCGCTTCGGCGAGCTGCACCTGGAGCATCCGGTTGAAGACCTCGGCTTCCTCGGCGCGCCGAAGGCACGCCCTTAGCTCCAAGGCTTGACGGTCGTACTGCTCATCCAGAGCGAGCAGGTACGTGGTCAAGTGCACCATAGTGGGACTGTCTTCTTGCACATCCCGCCCTTGCAAAGCCTCCATGCGAGCCCTCCATGCCCGCCGGTTCCTATCCAAAGGTGGAAAGAACCGCATGGGAGTACGGGCAATGGGCTCCTCATAAATCTGGCAGAGGTACCGTAAGGCTTTGCGGGCCACAACCTGGTAGGTGTCGGTGAAGCTAAACCCGGTTGCGGTCACACTCCAGGCTTCGGTGAGGTCGGGGAACTCTTCACTCTTCCCGATGTAGACGGTAACCTCACACCGCTCAGTGCCATGCTCCTCATACTCACGGCCCTCATACTCGGGGCGATCATTGACTCCGAGCCTTTGCAGGGTGGCATGTAGGATTTTGGGAAACCCCTCAACATTCAGGCAGTAGGTGCTAACCCAGGCTCCTGCCATCTCGGGCGGTGGTTGCAAGGAAGGCTGAGTGAAAAGCTGGCTCAAAGGAGAAGCTAAGCGAGCTAAAGTGCGCTGAGTGGTGGTACCAATGGCTAAGCCAGGCTCTACTTATAAAGGCGGAGCGTTCAGTGGTCCTGGCGCGGTGCACCAGGGTTCCCGCGCGATATCACTACGGCGGATCGACCAAATTCCACGAGTTCGAGGCGAGCGACGTGCGATGCCATTACTGACTAGTACGGCTGCAGGGTAAGGGTCCGACAAGAGCGCAGAAAGGGGTATGGGGAGACATGGGTCACGACCGGCGTGAACCACGGGCGAACGCGAAACACGAAGCCACAGTTCAGACCTAACTCTAGAACAGGACAAGTTAGTCATGCACAATACGACATGCGTGACACCTATGGATGGCGTATCTGCAAGTAATACGAGTACTACAATGCATAGGCAAGATATGCATGAATGCACGTCCTATACGTCCTTTCACTGTTACCACATATAGGGCAACCGTTCTCAAAGTTTTGGCACATCGTTCTCTCCCTGTAACTAGCCAATACTATCGGACTATGCTCGAGTCAGTGTACCTGCAGAAACTTGATTAACCCTATTTAAGTCAGCTGAGTGCCATCTATCCTGGATACATAACCATAGTAATAGGGCTACTTATATAACTTCGCATATAAACGCCCTAACTTTTTGCAACAATGGGTTGTCAAATTTTTGTTTAGAAAAGGTTTTCGAAGCTTTATTTGCTCATTTGTGCTCTGATACCACCTGTGGTAGAACCGCCTAATTTAATGCCTCACAGGAGTGCTTGTCTTCCATTAGACACTAAGCACTCAGGGGAGAACACTAGATTACTCGGTTCCGTCGGACACACCCTAGGGGAGAACCCGAAAATCCACATTTTTGCCACCAGAATCACAAATGAGAGAATAAAGCTTACATCATTCGTAACCATTTCTTACATCACTTTTAATACAACATCAGAGTATAATATTTATTAATATAACAGCGGAATGAAATCATGTTATCAGAGTTATAAATAATTTAATTGAACAGCGGAATAGAAACATGTGAACAGAGTTACAGCGGAAATAAACATCTATTAATGACATGGTGAAGTATTGATATATATAGACTACGGCAACAGATTATGAAACTTTCATTTATAAAAGTATTTGGTGAGAGTTATAAATAACAACTACGATCGCAGCGTAAAGGAAATCCTCTCTGAGCCCACCAGGAGGAATCCACACACAAAGGTCAGCTCAAGCGTCCACCTGTTACCTGCAACAGGGGAAATAAAACCCTGAGTACTCAATTGTACTCAGCAAGACTTATCCGACAGGAGAAAAGAACAGACTCCAAGGATATGCAAGGCTATCTGGTTTGTGGGTTGCATTTGCAGAAAGCATTACTAAGCGTGCGTCCTTATATTCGATTTTTATTAAAGCCGCATTGGTTCATTAACTAACCATTCTATGTAAGCACCTGTGCTACTTTCAAGCAGGTGATAAGCAATCAGGTTTCCTTTGTCCATCTTCCATCTTTCATCTTTTAGTTCTTACTACGATGCTAAACCGTAGACAAGCCGTACCGGATAGCCCGGCGATTCGCGAATCAATGCCCCCAGCTGGGTACCCCGAAAACACACGCCCCGCTTGTACCCCGGGCACAAGCAGGACCAACCCATCACTCTCCTATCCCGGGTGTCCAGGTCCCCGTCCAAACTGGGACTCCAAGCCCCCACCCCTGAGTCCCGGACTCAGTGCGGCGCAAGGACCTCCTCCACCAAAACAAAACCCTGACAGTCGGTCCGGAAAGAGCCGGATCTGCGACAAGAGAGCAACAAGCTTTCCAAGCGCCCATACACAAGTATGTGCTCGGGATAATAAGTCTGTGACCTGCCTAGAGTCATATGCACGATCGGTCCTTAATCGACCAGACAGGGAGAAACGGTGTAACCAAGCTATGACCCGCCTCCGCGGCGACACAACTTCTTACACCCACCAATACCCAAACCATATCCCTGCCCGGTCACCATTTTCATATTTTCCAAGTGATAGTAATCCACTAATATATTTCCTATCTCTCGCGAGTGACAGGCAATCACTCGACTTCTACCGGGGTCCTATAGCATAGCAATCTACACGATCCTGTCATACTAGTAAGACTCATAGGAATAAAGATGTATATGCAAGTGGGTTTCATTCAACTCCTTAAAACTTAATGCACAATTATAATTTAAACTACAGAAAGTAGGGGTTATGCACCGGGGCTTGCCTGGGAAAAATATAATCAGAAGTTAGCTTTCCATCATGGTGACATGATCTCCAAAAGCACCATTCCTCCAGCAACTCCCGACGACTCTGTGATCCACCGACGTCCCTATTATGATATGCAATGTAATGCCATGCAAAGATATAATTAATTGACTGCAATCGTGACTCGTATAAATACGCTTTACGCCGCTCACGTTAACAAGCTAGATCTAACGACGACCATACTTAGGCTACATATCCATGTTGTAGAACAAGGCATTATTTCTCAACAATTCTTTTAGTTATATAAACCAACGGTGTTTCTCTATTCGCAATAGGACATTATTATTTATCTAGCAACCCATTATTCTAGAGCTACAAAATTATGGTGAGCGGCTAATATTGCTAGGAACCTACTGTAAAGATTTCAGATCTAATACTATTACCAATTTGTCACGAAAGTTCCTACAAGTTTATATTTTGCAATATTCAATATCTTAGATTAATTATATGGCTTCCAAAAATATCATCGAACTATGTGAACAAAATATACTAATAAGTAGGTCATGATTTTAGAAAACTAACAAAATCGGTTTTACCATTTTGGATCCCTATATTATTTAATATTGATTTTATAATTTAAACTAGAGACCAATATTTAGAAAGGCATTAAATTAACAGAACTAAAACAGAGCAACAAGGCCAGGCCTGGGCGGCCAACTCAGCCCGCAGGCGCGCGCGTGGCCCAACACAGCACGGTGGCCCAGCAGCTGCGCGCGCGGCCCGTCAGCCAGGCGTGGCCCAGCGGTGCACGGCCCAGGAGCGCTGGCAACCGGCCGGCCCACCGTGCGGCAACGAGCGGCCCGGACACGGCGCCAACAGGCCGGCCCAGCAGCGACGGCATGCCAGCCAGCGCAGGCGAACGGCCTAGGCGGGCGGGGCGCGCGCGGCCCAGGCGCGACGCAGAACGGTGCGGGCAGTCCAGCGCGAGTAGGCCCGGCCCACGAGGGGAAAACCTAGCGGTGGCGGCATCATTTTACAAAAACGCCCCGATGCTCCCATCTATTTCGTCTCCTACTGTTCACGTGAGTCACCGTGTCCACACCTAACCCCCCGAAAAACTTCTAATTATACGTTCTCACCTTCTCCTCTTCTCCCCTTCGATACAAAGCAGAGGAGCGGATCGGAACCGGCCGCCGACTCCGGCCAACGGGCCTCCAGCCGGGTGAGGACAAGTTGCACGGCCGCGCGGCGAGCAGACGTTCGGCTGCACCCACGCCAGGCCCTAGCTCGGCAGAGAGAGTGAGGCAGCACAGAGGGCCGGCGCGTGCTCACGCGTGGTGTGGAAAAACCGACGACGGCGGTCGGTGCGGCGTGAGGCCACGGCGGTCGCTGCGATTGGGGGCGCGGCTGCTCGGCGACGGGGCAGCAGGGAGCTCCGATGCTGGAGGTGGAGCGGCACGAGGAAAAATCAGCGGCGCTAGCAGAGCGGCGAAGGAAGCGGCCATGGAGCATCGTGGTGGCGGCGGTCTCGGAGCGGACCGAGGAAGGGCGGCTGCGCTGCTGTGGGTGGAAGAAAAACAGCGACTCTCCAGGATGTGGTGGCTGTGGTTCGGCCGGCGCTGCGGCACGGCGTCGAGGAGCCACGGGTCCAACGCGGGACCGGGGACGCGGCGCAGCCAGGCGGATGCGAGCGAACCGATGAGGCGTTGCGGCTGCGGTCCGGCATGGCTCGCGGGTGGCTCCGGGACGGCGCGGGTCCCGGCGGTGCAGCAGATGCCGCGGCGGCTCGGCGCGCAGCCATGGTGGCTCGGTTGCGCCTGCGCGCGTGGGTAGAAAGGAGAGGACACGTAGGTGCAGCGGCTCTGGCGTCGGTGGTTGGCCACGACGACGCTGCGGCCCGGTCCAGCGCGGGACCGCGGCGGTGCTCCAGGCTTGGCGGCTGCGGGCACACGGCAACGGGACGAGCAACGCTCTGCGGGACCACGGTCCACCACGGAGGCCCGGCGTGCGACCCTGGGCGCACCTGCGTGCGATGGTGGCGGGAACCGAGGAGGGCGTCGGCGACTGCGGTAGCACCGGCAGCGAGGTGTGCCATGGCGACGCAGGGAGGAAAGGGGGAGACGCGTGGGGGCAGCAGGGAGTGAGGTGGAGGCGCTCGCGCGGCCGGGGAGATAGGGCGACGGTGGCGTGGCAGTAGCGTAGAAAAAGAAGGAAAAAGCAACGCCAAGGAGGCAATGTCGTACGCGAACGCATGACAGACAATCAAGGCAGACACGACAATCTACGGAGACACGGAAGGCAGACGTGAGAGAGGGAGACATCACCTTCATCGGCGCGATGCGGGACAGAACCACGTGCAGGCAGTGCCCGGCAGCAGCAGCTTGACCTTGGTACCGAGACGACAGCAGCGCAGGCTTCAAGGACAATCAAAGGCAGACAGAGACACTGAATGATGCGACGGAGCAGCCAGAGCAAAGCAGGCCACGAAGCAAGGAAACAGAGCGGACAGCGACTCGGCAAATCCCATTAAGGCGCTCCGAACAAAGTCATGCGAAAGTAGGCACACGTGGCTTACTACGCGTCTAGTACAACCGCAATGCCAATCAGAGAAGGGACACGCGGGGCAGGCAAACATAATCAGAGACAGAGGCAGCGCGATAAGGTTAGCAGTTAGATGGGACAACGAAGGCAGTGGTTACTCGGCGCTGCACGGCAGAGCGAGGACACGACGTGATTTAACTTAAGCGTTTAATTGAGTCCACAAAACTAAAGCACACCGGACTCGCTTATCGCCTCGAGTACGTTTTAAATAAATAAATAAATAAAAAACGAGAAAACTTGATTCAAAAATTTTCTTAGGCCTAAATTGCAGTGCTAAACGAGATCGTAACACCGGGGTGTTACACATAAGCCGGGCCACAATAAGAGAAAATGTCTTGAACTACTTAGCCAACAGGTATCCATCAAGCTAGCTACTAGAATTGCTTTGTGTAATGGTACATTGGTTTACTTTTGTTTTTTTTATTTTTATGTTACTTCGTACCACATACACATGCTTTAACTTACACTAATGGTTTGTCATTGCTTATGTTGCAGGATGGATCGGTTCCCCCTTCTTGATCCAAGGTTCGATGAGCACCACCGGGCTCGGAGGATCGAGAACGGAGAGGTATATTCAACAATTCGTATGAAAACACTGCATTGTTCATGTTTTGCTCTATAGTCCATGCTCTTTATAAAGTGACATGCACTAATACTTTTTCATGCTTGTTTTTTTTGTAGGTTTTGAATGTGCTGAGGCCAATGACACATGAGGCCTCTACGACCATGGTCTACGACGAGAGGTACACGCCCCTCCTGAAGGTGGCGAACCTTGCTACCGTTGCTCGTGTTTGTCGTCGAGGCACGCCACCTTTCAACCCAGCGGCGCTGACGGCGTTGATAGATCGGTGGCGTCCGGAGACACACAGCTTTCACCTACCATGCGGGGAGATGACGGTCACTCTCGAGGACGTTGCCATGATCCTTGGAGTCAAAATCCGAGGATTCCCAGTGACAGGAGACACGGAGTCTGAAGGATGGCAGCAGCGGGTTGAGCACTTCTTAGGACGGCCCCTAGCGGCAGTTGAGGCTGGCAAGAAACGGCGCAGCAGTGGGGTGTCCCTGAGGTGGCTTCGTCAGCAGTTTCGGGAGTGCCCACCCAACGTAGACGCCGAGACCGTGACATACTACTGTCGGGCCTATGTCCTCCACATGTTAGGTACGGTTCTCTTCCCTGACGGCACTGGAGACACGGCGTCCTGGATGTACATTCCGTGCCTTTTGAACTGGGAGGATGCCGGCAATAGGAGTTGGGGCTCGGCTATACTTGCCTTCCTGTACCGTCAGCTTTGTGAGGCTTGCCGCCGTCCTGGAGGCTCGCATGCTACAATGTCAGGCTGCATCACACTGTTGCAGGTAATAAAGCAAAGTTGTACAAGTTACCACTACAATTCAATGTATTTTCTTAACAAAAGTGATTAACATTCATGTTTCCACTCTTTTTTTGCAGATTTGGATGTGGGAGAGGCTTCCAGTTGGGAGACCGCATCAGCTTGATCCCCCACAACCTTGGTTTCCTCAAGGAGACGCAGTTGTCGCCCCTACCGTGGCACACCTCTACGAGCGAGCCCATGGAACATACCACGTGTCACGCCACGCGTACATCAGCTTCACCAACGAGCTGGACACCCTTTTGCCACAGCATGTAAGTTTCCCACCCTGTTGCCCTAATCGAGGATATATGCACAAATTGAGCGTCGACTAATTGATGACGACGTTGTGTACAGGTTCAATGGAGCCCATATCGGCGGAGGCAAGTAACGGATCTCAACTTGAGCGCCTTGTGCATGGCAGACGAGGACGTCTGGACGATGAGGACCCCCCTTATTTGTTTCTATGCAGTTGAGTACCATCTCCCTCACCATGTAGCACGGCAGTTTGGTAGGCTGCAGCCTTCTCCGCCCGATGATTTCTCCACCGGTTGGCAGCTCCACAAGTACGTAACATACAATATTTTGTTCGTTTCACATGAAAGAATCATTGAGTAGGCCTTCATATTGCCGATTTGGTGTAAAATTTGCAGGTTCAACAGACAAAAAAATAAGAAGATCACCAACTGGCAGCTGGAGCACCATCGCTACATTGATGAGTGGATGTTGATGGAGCAGAACAACATGGGCATCCACGCCGTCCATCGTGACAAGGCATTCCATGATTACCTTGTTTGGTTTGGTCAACGAACAAGGCTTCAATTGAGGCCCGCTTGGATGGAGCAAGACATTGCTGACATTGCGAGCGAGGATGAGGGCAACAACCCATATGGCCAAGCTACCCGAGAAGGCAGGCAAGTTGAGATCGCCCCTGCGTTAGCCAGAGCTGTAAGTGATACAACTATTTCAATCTCTGAGGTCTTTACTGTGATAGAGACATAAATTATTGTTTTTGTTGCATAGAGCATGGAGATAATGAGGACAGTGGCCGACCAAGGAAGGGCATTGATGATTCCTGTGGGCGATCCTGATGAGGCCTCCATGTTACGACAACACATTCAGGTAGTCTTCTCTCATTCAGTTGATGTTACATCTTTATATAGTTTTGCGACCAACCCCACTTACTAATAGTGCTTTCAAAATGCAGCGTGCCATGCATCGCCTACGAAAGGTAGCTGCACGCCTAGGATGTAGACGTTCCCCGGATGTGGCAGTCCCACAACAGCTTGGTGCTGGACCTTCTACTGCAGAGGGTGGTCAAGGACATGGTCATTATGATGATGAAGTTGATGAAGGACAGGGAGAGTATGATCATGAGTATGATGAGATTGGCATGTCCCAGCTTGGAGATGCACCCCAAGGAACTCAAGGCCCCTCCGGTTCTGGACGTCCACATAGGACGCTTAGACCAGTGGACAGGTACACTCCAGGTACCTATCCGTTTGGGAGGGGAAAGCGTTACGCTCGCCGTCCACGTTAAGGTAGAAGGAGCGATAAAAGATCCAAAGACTTCATATGCTTTATTTTGTGCATGGACTATGTATGCATTGGACCTTGTACTATGTTTTGGACTATGTTTGTTGATTGATGAAACATGTATGGACTATGTTGGATGTTGAATGTGTTGGACTATGTTGGATGCTTAATGTGTTGGACCTTTTGTATGTACGGATGTTGAATGAATATGTCTGTCGGTGTGGTCATGTGTTATGTGAATGTGTGGAACGTCGCCATGTTTCATGTTTCCAGCTATTAAGGGCCTCCGTCGCAACTCACAAGGAACAGGGGTGTCATCATCCCCATCCTTCATGTTACGATCAACCTCTGTTGGATCCACGGTGACATGTTAGGAGAGTCGGGGAGCTAGCGAAGGGGACGCAAAGGGGACGAAGCACGCAAAGAAGATCCACGGTGACATGTTAGGAGAGTCGGGGAGCTAGCGAAGGGGACGCAAAGGGGACGAAGCACGCAAAGAAGAGATGATATATTGGTGAACCTAGGGGCTCGGCGTTTAGTCATTTGACGCCGACCCCTGGTACGTATTGGAAAGCAATTCACTGAAGCGCCGAGGTGTCGAAGCTCGGCGTTTAGTGATTTCACGCCGACCCCTGGTGCTTCCTGGAAACCCTTGCATCGAAGCACCGAGGTGCCCAAGCTCGGTGTGTTATGACTAAGCGCCGAGGTTCGGCCCAAACCGGGCCACGGCCGTTTCCAAACCCTAGGGTTGGCGTGGGCCGCCTCGACGCCGAGCCTCAGCCCAACTCGCAGAAAGCCGAGCCAAACCCTAGGGTCGGCGTGGGACGACTCAACGCCAAGCCTCAGCCCACCACACGGCGCCAAACCCTAGGTCGGCGTGCCCTAGGGTCGGCGTGGGCCGACTCAATGCCGAGCCTCAGCCCACCTCACACACGGCCGCCAAACCCTAGGGTCGGCGTGGGCTGACTCCCTCAGCCCACCTCACACACCCCAAACCCTAGGGGAGCCTCAGCTCAACACGTAAATGCCGACCCAAACCATTTGGTATATGTTGCGATCCTATTTGCATGATTCAAATGAAAAATCTTTCTCAACGATTCCTCTTCGACTAACACGAGTTATACTAATAAGAGTAGACAAGTTATATTTATGTTTGTATATTTGTTCCTGCAGGAAAAACCGATTGTTGGTTCGATTTCAATCCCCTATTTTTAGGGAGACTCAAATCTTTTTATTCAGTTTGGGAATCAACCATAGTACATGAAACTTAGAGGTAGGTAAACTGCAATTTATGAAATAGCGGAGGCACAACGATTACACTCACATCAAAAGTAACAATGGCATGTCGCAAACTAAACCTAGCATGTCTTAGGGGATTGAAAGAAACAAGTGATACAGACATTACAAAGGGAACACACTCAAATAAAAACTAACAATGGCATGTTGCAAACTAAACCTAGCATGGCTTACGAGATTGAAAAGAACAACTCATACAAGCATTCCACATTCGGATTGACTAACAAATGTTGGTCCTAATAATGCTCCCACATATTGAACTGAGTTGCGCCTTCCCCATAGTATGATCCAGTTGACAGAGGCGGTGGCGGTGGAGAAGGAGGTCCGTCCTTCTTATGGTTCGTGCACTCGCAGTACGGATTATTGCATAGTGCCTCCTCTGCATCATTGCTGTTGTCGTCGTCCGACTTGTCCCTGTTACCACTTCCAGGGCCATACTCTAGGTCAAAGATGCGTCCCTGTAGATATGTGATGTACTGTTGATGGGGATAGATAGGAGGAGGGTCGACCCATCTAGTGAAGCCACAGTTATCTGGACAGCTTGAATCCTGAAAACCCATCTACCAATAAGTACTACTAGAAACTACATGCAAATCTTAAAAAGGAGAGAGTTCAAAGGCAATACAAATCCTTGCGGGCATCTGAAGAAACGACGGCCTCCACCGTCACAGTCGTTGTACATCTGCACAACGCAATCCAAACCGTGGCGGCATTTTGGCCAATCTTCAATGCGCTTATCGTATGATCTAAGAGGTCTCTCACGGGTGAAGTCACTCTTCCTCTCCAAAGGAAATTCCTCTATTGCTTCTTCAAAAGAATCAGGACCCAGAGAACCCTTCCACACAATCGGAGGTCCCTTCCTCACCCCCTTTCCTCTCCCTCCACCTAAACCCTTTCCACTCGAGGAACCTCCGCTCGACATTTGCTAAAACTAAACCAGAAAACAAGTTGTGTGGATGTGGAGCAAGACATGGAGCACTATATATAGATATGAAGGCAGGTTCACCATGAATGCTACATGACAAAAAACATGTGTGCCTACTCATTTATTGAATCTGAAAAGGCTAGATGCTTCATCTGAAAAGCCTACAACCATGACTGGTCATTTCATCTGAAAAGGCTACACCTGTGTTTTGTCACTATATCTTAATGCAGTACATCACTCTGATATTAATTCATTGCGTCTACAGATACAACAGTAAACGAATCTAGGCTTTTCAGTGAGTTTTCAAATAGACTAGTACCCCTTTCAGTGACTGCAACAGTACTTGTAGCCCTTTCAGTGACTGCAACAACACAAGTAGTCTTTTCAGTTATACAAACAGTACCACTACAGTCTTCGGATAGTTAACGAAGCACATGGCATAAGACCATCTGAAATAAAATCATAGTGCATTACAACATAATAAAAAAATTCCAGGGAATAAGTTCATCTGAAATAAAAGCAGAGTGCATTACAACATAGTAAAAAAAGTCCAGGGCTACACGACATCGCTCGTGAATGAACCAAATACCTACTGAGTGCAACGAGGCCACTTTCCCTTCCTCTCGGCATCGGGATTCTCCTCCATCGCTGCCTTCGCTCGGCGCACACGCTCAATCTTCTTCTCCCTATCCGCCCGGTACGCAGCAACACGCTCCTTTCCTCCTCTTCCTTATGCTCCTTTTCTATAGCCTCCAGTCTGCGTCTCTGCTCAAACCTCTCCTTAACCTCCGCATCCCACTCCTTCAGGCCTTCTAGACGCTGCTTGTCCGACTCCTTGATCTCAGTGTCAATCCACTGCTCAAAGTCACACAGTGGTGGAACGGTCTGCAAGAAAAACAAATTGTTACAAAACAAATAAATAAGCAATACTTAATATCACAAGAAAATTAATTAACAAAATAAAAATTCCTCACAAACGATGCACGGCGTTGTTGCTTTGTAGGTTCCCATGCATAATTGGGACACATCCAGTACCTCTGCCTATATGTTTCCTCATCTTCAGAGATGTCTACCTTGCAAGGATCACCACAAAAGCACATTGGTCGAGGAACACCTTCAGGGAGAGGCTTTAGGTCGTAGGGATTTGCCCTCTGGCGACCATAGCTACAATTGAAAGAATTTAGTCATATTAACGGAGAACCAAACCTAAACCTAGGGTTTTCTATTTGTTGCACAGATAATGAATAAACATTGGGATTACCTTGGAATACGAGCTTTACCACGTCTTGGCATCCTAACGTTACGAAGAAAACGCCTTGGTCATAACAAATTGAAATGTAATGACCAACAAATTAATAAAATACATAGTAACCCTAATGACCAACAAATAACTAACCCTAATGACACCTACAATAAACAAATAACCCTAATGACCAAAATAACTAGAAACCAAACTAACCTAACATGTTCATAACATATAACAGTTAAACAACAATGCACTCAATCATCCTAAGCCATACATTTTGCAAATGCAAACACAAATATACCAAATCACCAAACAACCATGATTCCAAATGATTAGGGACAATGTAAGCACATCTACGCGGATAGAATAGAGGAGGGCAGGGACCATTACCTCGAGGAAGCTTCGGGAGACGAGATCCGGGCACCGGGGGTCGATTTTGGAGGTTAGAGTTTCGTGGGGGCCGTGGGGGATTTGGGAGCCGTGGGGGAATGGAGGAGGGGAGGGAAGAAGAAGAAGGGGCCTCGGCGCGGCCTAAAGGGTCCAGACCTCGGCGTTGAGTCGGATCACGCCGAGGTCTGGAGGCTCGGCGTTAAGTGACCCAACGCCGAGCTTTTGGGCCACCGTCCTCTGTTGGGCCGCCTGGGCCGCGCTCCGGATGGGGCCAGAGCTCGGCGCTCTGTCCGACCGCGTCGATGTTGGGTACTTGGCGTCGGCTGACACGACGCCGACGTCTCGGACCCACGCGCCAACGTGGCGACGACGACCCCGGTCGTCCGTGACGTGGCAGAACCTCGGCGTGGCGTGACACGACGCCGAGCCTCATATCTCGGCGTCATGTGCTAAGACGCCTAAAAAGTCTATTTTCAGAAATTGTTTTGGTGTGGGTATTTTTCTAGAAATTGTTTTCAAAAGAGATTAAAATACGAAAATTTCACTCGATTGGATGGCTTCTAACTTTTTCTCCGTGTCCGTGGCCTTGGATTTTACAGGGTTACTGCCTTGCAAGTCCTTTTATGCCGCTGCCGATGTGAAACGTGACCTGTAGTCCTGTGCTCGCGTACTAGGCAGTAAAAGGCCTTGTTTAGTTTGCGAAATTTGGATTTTGGGTTTACTGTAGCACCTTCGTTTTTATTTAGCAAATAGTGTCCAAACATTGACTAATTAGGCTTAAAACGTTCGTCTCGTAATTTCCCACCAAACTGTGCAATTAGTTTTTCTTTTCGTCTACATTTAATGCTCCATGCATGAGCCGCAAACATTCGATGTGACAGGTACTGTAGCAACTTTTTGGAAATTGGGTAGCAACTAAACAAGGGCAAAAGTTGTTTGGATCGAGCCGATTCTTGGTCGATGCAAGTACTCTTACACCGCTCTGCATTCATTCACTTCGGGGGTGTTTGGTTTCAGAGACTATTTTTTTAGTCCCTATCATATCGGATGTTTGTACACTAATTTGGAGTATTAAATATATTTTAATTACAAAACTAATTACATAGATGAAGACTAATTTGCGAGACGAATCTATTAAGCCTAATTAGTGCATGATTTGACAATGTGGTGCTACAGTAAATATACTCTAATGATGGATTAATTAGGCTTAATAGATTCGTCTCGTAAATTAGTCTCCATCTGTGTAATTAGTTTTGTAATTAGAATATATTTAGTACTCCAAATTAGTGTCCAAACATCCGATGTGACAGGGACTAAAAATTAGTCCCTGGAACCAAACACCCCCTTCATGTCTGCCGCCGGTGCTGCTACATTATACATTCACCGTACTCGTACGTACTCCGAACGTACTTAAGATGAGACGAGCTCCGTTTCAGCCGACCCTAGATTGTTCAGCCGGTAAACACTCTCAAAATGGCAGAATGGATGGCAACTAGCTTATGGGCACAATGCAACACTTGCGTGCAGAATGAATGCAGTGCGTTTCATTTCGCTGTTTTTTTTTCGCGTTTTCGATCGACTGATGATGATTGTGACGAGGCAGCAGCGTACGTAAGGCGACAGTTTCACATGCATGTACCGGAAAAAAAGTGGCATATAGACAACAGACGTTCCCTTGTAGTAGTACTCCTATGTGTATAGGCGCAAATGCAACGGTACCTCTCGATGGATTGCTCACAAGAAAATGCAATGAGCGGCCTAGGGCGGGCTTGTGGTAGACCTGTCAGTACCGCAGCGTCAAATCCATGCAGGCCGGGGGCCGTGCTGCGCGCTGCATGCATGCATGCACCCAACACTCTTAAAGACACATCTCGTCAGCCCTCAGCACCACCTCGCTTTATAGACGCTCACCAACCTTCAATTCATTCGCTCTCGCTCGCTCCTCCGTACTAAGGGGCTATTTGGTTGTTACTCCTAAATTTTTAGTCGCTGTTCTATCGGATGTTTGATATATGTATAGAGTATTAATATAGATTAATTACGAAATTAATTATATAGTTTGTGACTAATTTGCAAGACGAATCTTTTAAGCTTAATTAGTTCATGATTTGACAATGTTTTGCTACAGTAGACATGTGCTAATGCCGGATTAATTAGGCTTAAAAAATTCGCCTCGTAGAGTATTAACGGATTATGTTATTTATTTTTTTATTAGTATCCGAACACCCCATGCAACATCTGTCCGACATACCTTCTAAATTTTAATAGCTAGATCCAAACACCCTCATACGATCGAACTCAACAAAACGCAGACATTGATCGGCTTGTCGTCCATTCTAACGCCACGCCCACATACTCCTATGTATAGAAGCAGCTTGTGCTTGTCTCGTCTTGCAAGATGAAGCTTCACAGTCACAGCTAGCATTACGCAGCAGGACCTTTCGTTCTCATCCTCCTCTGGTAGCTCTCCTCTTTCTACAGCCATGCATGCATCTCATCAGTGTGTTGTATGCATCATCTTGTTGCTTGCCAGCAGCTCGATCGTGTGCTCATCAGCTTATAGTTAGCAAGCAAGTGATGCAATATGGCAATGTATCTTCTGTACATTCAGATTCAGCAGCTGCATTCATCAGTTCGTCATAAGTATTTCATCTGAGGGCTTGCATGTGGGGATGAGGTTGTATTTTGTTATGTAGCCAAGGATGACTTGCCGGCCGATGCCTCGATCGATCCCTCATCCCTAGTCAGGAACAACGTCGCATGCATGATGCATGTGTGCATATGCTGCAAACTGTGAGGCCGCATCATCGATCGACCGGCAGGTTCTTCTCTTTGGCTACACGATGGCCTCGTTCTCTCATGCAGGACCTCAGATGGTGTGATCCTCCGGTCAGTTCTTTTTGTGCTTTTTTTGGTCTTCAGTTAGTCTAAGAAGTGATCAAGGTAATAAGCATACAAAGCAGCTTGCACATTTCTGAATTAAATCTCCAATAATCACTTTTTGTTCGCGCTTTGTTTCTTTGAGTTTCTTATTATATGTGGCAGGTACCACAGTCCTGGTGGGTGGGGATGATGAGTACTACATGCGGCTTGGAGGGAGCTGCAGATTTTCGTACGTACGAGATCGAATTCAGATGGCTGATAGATGTGGAGTTTCCATTCTCTGAAACGTGTACGGAGTCTCCTTTGCTGTCTTTCTTGTTCTTTGGGCGCCTTGCAGAGACTGCGAGGCGCCGGAGATGACAGTAGCGGAATGATGCTCCGATCCTCAGCAGTTTAGGACGAACTGATCCTAAGTAATTAGTATCCCTGACCAATGTGCGTTCTCAAGTCTTTTTTTTTAAATGCTGGATGTTTTATGATTTTTTTTTCTATAAGTGGCACCTCACCTCGCTCTACCAGCAAGCGAACCATCTTGGTTCTCCTACGGGAGCAAACCAAATCTTTGCCCATACAAGTTCTTGAACAGTTTATGACGAGCTAATCTTAAGTAATTGGGATCTCTGATCAATGTCCGTTCTTAAATGTAACGCTTTCTTTGTTTCAAAATATTGAGTGTTTTAGGACGCTTTTTTCCGCTAGGAACACCTCAGCTCGCTCGGCTGGGCGGTTGGCACGAGCAACGAGAAGCTTGCCTAGCTAGGCGGGTGCGCCATTTTGGTTCTCCTACGAGAGCAAGCCGAATCTCGCCCGCACAAGCTTCCGAGCAGTTTAGGGCCCGTTTGGCTGGGCTCCCGCGGGCTCCGGCTCCTGCACTGTAGCATCCTATCGACCGTCCACGAGCCGATAGGTGCCAACGGGAGCCGGAGCCGTGGGAGCCAGAAAAACGAGTTTCTCCGGTTCCGATGGTGTCAGTGAGAGAGGAAAGAGAAAAACAGCTCCGGTGAACAGTGTAGCGTCTTGTCGGCCGCCCACGGGCCGATAGGTGAACAGTGCGGGAGCCGGAGCTGCCGGAGCCCGGCCAAACGGGGCCTTAGAATGGACTAATCTTAACTAGTTGGGTTCTCAAGTAGGCTAATGCTTTCTTTTCATTTGGAAATATTGGGTGTTTTAGGCCACTTTCCTCCAAATGACACCTCATCTCACCTTGTTGGTGTGAGCAACGAGAAGCCATAGATATCCAAACGAATGACACGGATTGGCCAGCTCGATGAGGCATGGCCCACTTAAGGTTAGGTCAGGCACGACCTAGTTATTAATCGTGTTGTGTCGTGCCATCCCATGGGCCCAGGCCTCACACTAAACTAGTTAAACGTGTCGTGCCGGTCCGACTATAGTTAACAAAGCAAAGAAACATAAATTTCATATCAGGAAGTTCTTAGTATCTTCAAATCCATCATCCATCATTGCTCACATACACATAGAATCAAACTAGCAGCCAATACAAATAGAATGAAACTAGCAGCCAAATCGAATCAAATCTCATAACCGAGGTGTACCACCACTGCAGCCTCCACGGGATGGCCATGGTTGAGACGCCACCACGTACATTCGCGTGTGGGCTGGGGGCGCGACGCTGCAACCTCGCTGCTCCGACAGGGGGAGAGTCGCAGCTGAGAGCCCGTTTGGCCGGCTCCTCTGACTCCCCCTGTTCATCTCCTGTAGCGACACTGTTCACCGGAGCCGTTTTTCTCTCTCCTCATTTCCTCTCTCACTGACAGTGCCAGAGCCGGAGAATCTCGTTTTTTTGGCTCCTCCGGCTCCATCTCCTGCGCGCTACAGTGTGGGAACCAGAGCCGGCGGGAGCCCGGCCAAACGCGCCCTGAGTGTTGGCCAAGATGCTCTCACAGGAGGGTAACAACAAAGGGAAATGAGTGGAATAGAAGGCGACAATTATGGAATTGAAGGGTGGAGCTAGGGTTTAGAAGTTGGGATGGGAGGTTATATATGAGGTATCGGGCCACCAATAATAGGGTCATGCCGGGGAAGTAGCCCAGGCACGGCCCAACCATCGGACTGGGTCGGTACGAGCACGATGGCCGTTGAGTCGTGCCGTGCCTAGCTTGAGGCATGCCCATGGGACCGCCTTGTGGGCTTCTGTACAAAAAGCTTTCCCAGGTAGGTGAGCTATTTTGTTTCTCTTGCGGGCTTGCTCGAAGTTCTCGTTCAACAAGGCGACAAAGTGTTGGGAGAACAAACCAAACGCGTTCTTAGTTTTGTCCTAAGAAAAAATTATCTAACTTTAACCATGTTTATTGAAAACATACGAACATCTATAATGATATCAACTAAATGTGTAATCATACATATTTAACGGTCATGCAATAAAACTAATTTTATGTTGTAGATACTAGTGTATTTTTTAATAAAGTTGGTCTAAATTGGAGAAGTTTGAATTGGGAAGAGTTAAATTAAAATATGTTATCACATTTTCGAAGGAAGGAGTATAAGTTAAAGACTTTCGCACACCAAATTTTGTTTTCATTTCAGCATGTTCATTTTTTCACCAATCATAGTAAAAAATAACACCATTAAATTCTAAAATAAATTCAGAAAAATACGAGCACTCACGTCTTACCTGAGAACTTGAAAGGCAAGTTACACAGTAGAGAACCCACTGCTCAGCTCGCGAAACTAACCGAACTTTAGCATCCACTCAAACCTTTTGGTAAAAATCTTACGTTTTTCCTAGAGTCCATCCAAATGATTATTTCTTTTTAAATTCCTATGTTTTTCAATCCTTTGTTTTGTAGTTGCATCCCGGTACAATTTACATATCTTTTCTCATTCCTACCATGTTTTTGCTTCTATGGCCCTGTTTGGCTGGCAGAATTTCGACTGAAACTGGCTAAAAAATAATGTTCTGACTGAATTATTGTGAGAGAAAAAACAATCGGCTGAAAAAAGAAGTCGAACAAGTTAAATATGGGGTAGGCCGAAGTGGGCCCATGTGTTTAAAAGGGAATGGGGGTGGGGGGTGGGGTTAAGCCAGAGTTCAGTAAAGTTTGTTCTTACAAAAGATGGCGTGCTACCATCGCTCATCGGCAGCTCAAAAATTCATGGCTCTGATTGCGAAGCCGTGCATCGGAGACGCTGCCGCTGGCCTCGGTCGTAGTGGCCTCGTTCGCTGGTTCACGAGAGAAAAGGCGACTGGTTGATGAATAGTGTTCTATGAGGAGGAGCAGCCGGCTGGTCTGGTGTTTCACTCTCACAGCGAGCAGCCAGTTTCAGGCCCAGTTTAGTTCTCTGAGAATTTTGCAAAATTTTTTACATTTCTCGTCACATCGAATCTTTGGACGCATACATGAAGCATTAAATATAAATAAAAAATAAAATTAATTACACAGTTTAGACGAAATCCACGAGACGAATCTTTTAAGCCTAATTAGACTATGATTGGATACTAATTGTCAAATAACAACGAAAACGCTACGGTGTCCATTTTGCCAAATTTTTTGAATCTAAACAAGGCATCAGCCAGTTTCCTCGTAGGCCGTACGTGACCGGTAGGGGTCCGGCCCGTCGTCTGACTGCTGGCCACTCGTCAGCGTTGCAGCCTCGGTCTCCCCCGGCGCGGCCCGGCCCTCGCCGCTGCGTGTTTCGGCGCACCGCTCACCGCTGCTTGCGTGCGCCGTTCGCGTAGCTGCCGGCGAGGCCTGCAGGCTGCAGACGCCAGGCGGTGCCTGTGTAATGTACCTGTACGCCTCTGAACTGTCTGCGCCAAGCGGCGATCGATGCTGTACAACTACAGTTCTAGTTTGCCATGTACTATACACAGAGTTCTGTAGTTGCACAGTTGTACTTCGAAGTTGGCCGAACTGTAAAGCAGAAAGGGGTCCAGATGCTATCGTACCCAATCCTTCATTATCTGGACTAAAATGTGTGGACACGTCATTAAGCACTGACGCAAACACTGACAATGTGGTGCTACTGGCCAACTACATGTATCCTTGGGTAGGGCCTGTCTTGTTTCTGTAAATACTGTAACTTTCTTTTATTAAAAACATGCAGTAGGGGTGCACTCCCCTCCTGTTTCCCTTAAGAAAACAAACTGTATGTATCCTGCTATTGCACTGCAGTAGCGCAGTTCATCCAGGCGTTTGGGCCATATACAGACTTGAGCAGGACAGCAAAGAAGTCTGAACTTATTTGCTAACGAAGTTCTGATAGAGAACTGATTAGTAACACCCGTATTATAATCACTTTGTGACTACTTCCTCCAGCTCCCTGAGGCCCCCAACCCTCTGCTCAATCTCCTCGAGCAGCTCCTCCCTGAGCAGCTCCTCCCTCGCAGACGCCTCCAGGTCCTCTTGCTGCCAATGAACATTGCACAAGATGTCAGTAAAGTTATCTGTGGCTAGGATAGGCTAACTGCTTTGATTCTTCGATCATGCAGCCTAAGAAAAAGAGGCACATACAGACACTGTGCAAAGGTGCCTGCGTGCGTGCTTACCCTATCGTAGTACCAGTGCACGGTTCCATCTCCACCCTGGCTCCTGTACGTGTCGCTGTCGTAGAAGGGATCCTGTTTTGATTTAACCCACAAGCAAGCTGTGTGTCATGAACACTCGAGGAAATAGTGCAATTACATGGTGTATGTTAGTACTGTGCATGCTTGCCTTCATGGACGCAAAGAAGCAGACTCCCCAGACCGTGAACATGGCGTAGAAGGTATCTGCGCGCGATCGATCGAGAGGGAAACGGTCAGCGGTTTCAGATCAAAGGGCGCGCGGAGCTCATGTGCTGAGACGACGGTGGCGGTGGCAGGAGCAGGACTCACAAACGCTCTTGAGGGCGGCGTCGCTGAGATGCCAGATGGACTTGGTCACGACGTAGTCCCGCGACATGTCCACGTGCTCCACCATCGTCACCATCAGGGGCACCACGTCCAGCGACGGGAAGGCGCTCACCTTCGCTGAACCGGATCTCTGCAACGCAGCACAAGATCCATAGATCTGAACATTAGCGAACCGTCAATGCAACTGGACTCTGTTCATTCATGTCATGGTCTCATGGGTAGCAGTACTATTTATTTATAGAAGCAACCTAACGTAACACAACGTGTCCCCGTTCGCTTCGCTGAAAAAAGCAAGCTGAAACACTGTTCTAACTGATTTATTGTGAGAGGAAAACACTGTTCTGACTGAAAAAACAAGCTAAAAAGTACAGTTTATAAGACAAGCGAACAGGGCCATAGTATCGCACTCGGTTAGTCTGTTTCTTCAGATTTCAGAAAGGGCCTGCATAGAAACATAGGCATACGACACTGTACTCTGTTTATCCATATGGTTTTACATCCTTATCACCTGGCTGTCAGCACGAAGCACGCCATTTCTATGCAACGCTGTAGGCTTGCCTCGAATTTACTACGTGAACATGAACATTTCTCCATATTTTTCGTTTCAGGATAAGAGGTCATGTACCTTAGAACGGCCGGACCTGAGCCCGTGGTCCTGGAACCTGCCGATCTGCACAGAAACATCATGCATAAATGTGAAACTTGAAGCAACTGAAAAGTGGAAACAGTCGGAACATGGGATTTGAAAGAGAACGATACGTGTACTGTCGCAGGGCAGCGGCCATGGCGGTCAGCTCTCCTCGCGGAGTGCAGGGCAGCAGCGGCGGCGAGCTGAGAGTGTGACTTGAGCAGCGGCGAGGCCATGGTCGTTCAGCTGCTCCTCCGATGGCTTTGGTTGGAGTGAGACTGGGGCGGATGGGCTCATGTTTGGCTCGCTGATCTTCAGGGGATAAGATGGAAAATGGGTGTCCAAGTATGTTCTCCGATCTCCATCGTGGGCTGACGTAAGAACAGAAACTTTTGGGTCTGAACATAAAGCATTGTTGGGCTCAAAAGTAGCCTGGCTGTGTATTGCCTTGTTTATTTGATTCGGCCTGGTGTCGTGCAGCCCAAATGAGAACTCAAACTGATGGGCCTCTTCTAGCCGAGCAGGCCGTTAAACAAGCTGGCTAATTAGAAGCCCACTGCACTGCTTAAGGCTTTTCGGGTCTGCTCGCTACCATGGCCCAACAGGCCTACTTCCTCTCCACGTCTCCCTACCTTTCTCGAAAATATCTCCCACTCCTGTGCTCGTCCATCGCGTGCTGCTACGCCGTGCGCTCGCTCCTGCCGTCTTCCCCACCGCGCACCCCATCCCACGCAGCGCGGCTCCCCCATCAGCGCCGCACTTCATCCCGCGCCACGCTCTCCGTTGACGTGCTACACTCCATCCCCCCGCCACGCCAACTCTAGCTCGCTACGCGCCGTGCCTTGTCTCCCGCACGCGTCGAGATGATGCTAGGGTGACGCCGAGGTGCTGTTGGGGGTGATGCCAAGGTGCTGCTGACGTCGCCGTTCCCCACCAGAAGGTCGTGGCCGCTTTCGATGACGTAGTGGCCTCGAAATGTTGCGATGAAAACGCATGTTGCAAGCGTATGTTTTAAGTGTTTCAGACATTACAGAGGTATGTTGCAATTGTTTCATATGGATGTTGCAAAAATAGATTATGGGATGTTGCACATGTTGCAATTGTTTCATATAAATGTTGCACATGTTGCAAAAATGGGCGGTGCGATGGGACGAGGTGCACGTGCGGGGTGGGGAAAAAAATCAGCGGACGGGGCACCTTGCATTGCATCCATCTGCTAAGTAAAATGGTTAGCCTTGCATTGCATCCATCTGCTAAGTTAGCTTTTAGAGCATAAAAGCATCCCGTGCTATGGAGCTGGGAGGAGTTGAAGCAGAGGCATGGAGCGTGTCGTCGCAGACGCTGCCGTCCACTGACATAAAGCAAGCTGATGTCGTTAGCCCTGATCTGATGGAGCAAGTGAGAGTTGTTGCCAACCAAACTGCATTCCCCGGCACGTACGCGCGCATCACGTGCTCACATCAGAATCACCTAATCCACATCCACATGCACACTCCACGGAGCTCTTCCTGCACGTATATATATATAAACACGTGCGAGCAACGTCCAACAACATCCAGACCAGTAAACCTTGACGCAGGTAGCCGCCTTCACTAGACGAAGGCGAGGGCGAGAGGCGGTGTCTCGGCGCGTCAACGATGGAGGACAGCAAAGCCCCGGTGTCGGAGCACGGCGGGGAGACCTCCAAGGCCGCCGTGCTCGGGGTGGCCGCCAGCAGCGGGAGCCGCAGGGCGGCTACCCGCGGGCTAGCCGTGCTCGACCTCATCCTCCGCTTCGTCGCGGTGATCGCCACCGTGGGCAGCGCCATCGCCATGGGCACCACCAACCAGACGCTGCCCTTCTTCACGCAGTTCCTCCGGTTCAAGGCGCAGTACAGCGATCTCCCGACCCTAACGTACGTGCATCGATCCTTTAAACCGGTCCACCAACTTAATTGATGATTGTGTTTTCTTGGTCAACACAGGCCGGTGCTCTGAGCTGCGTTGTTAAATTACGTGCATACATTGTTTCATTTGCATTGTCAGGTTCTTCGTGGTGGTGAACTCGATCGTCACCGCGTACCTGGTCCTGTCCATACCTCTGTCCATCGTGCACGTCATGGCGAGCAGGGCGAAGTACAGTAGGCTGGTCTTGGTTTTCTTTGATGCGGTAAGAGACATGCCATAGCTCGTCTTAATTTCTGCATAATACACGGCAGCGTACCCAACGGGCATCGCGATCGCCGATCAGCCCATTGTGTAGTAGGTGCACGATCGATCAGAACAGCGGTCCAAGTGATTACCAACTGAATTTTGGCACTCTTTGACAAAGGCAATGCTGGCGCTGGTGACGGCGGCGGCATCGGCGGCCGCGGCGGTCGTGTACCTGGCGCACAAGGGCAACGCCAGGGCCAACTGGTTCGCCATCTGCCAGCAGTTCGACTCCTTCTGCGAGCGCATCTCCGGCTCCCTCATCGGCTCATTCGCGGCCATGGCCCTGCTCCTTTTGCTCATACTCCTCTCCGCCGCCGCGCTGGCCCGGAGCTAGATGGCCACACACCTAAGTATCCGTCAGGGTCAACCCCCGGGCGTACTTCCCTGCTGGTCGCGTGCAAGGCGTTGCATGTCTGTGCGTACTGGTCGCTGTAACATCGTGCAAAGGTGGCTTACAAATAAGGCACTAGTGTCGTGTCTTTGTGCCTAATTTTTCATTTTGAGCCTTCTTGTTAAGTTCATTACTTGTATCATATCCACTACTCCACTATAGCATCATACTAAAAGGTTATCTGTTGATGTACGGCTTTAGAGCACCTCCAATGCACCGGTGAAATCGAACCGAGGAGAAGAAAAGTGAACCGTGAACACTGGAGCGTGTGAACCGTCGTTGTCAAAACGAACCACGCAGATGAGTCGAACCCTCCAGCATAAAATAATCAGCATTGTACATGCATGAGAAGAGAGAGACCAAACGAGCGATGCAGAATCTTCCGCGTGGCACTTGCATGGTGAGTGGTGGGTCCCAGCAGTCGATGCTCACACTACACACTTCGAAATGTTTGACATGCTCGGTTCGCTTTGCACACTGGAGCCGCCCTTACGAGGCGCGGCGCCATTGGCTTCCTCGAGGGTAAAAATGGCAACAGGGACATTCCGGCGGGGAGTTGTACCGAAAATCTTCGCTGCCGACCAGTCGAATAGCAGCCCCGCGCCGACCCCCCTCCGCACTCCCCCGCTCTTCCGTTTTTATTTTTTATTTTTTGCGCAGCCCATCCGCTGGAGCGAGCTCGGCTCAAGTTGGAGCGATGAGCCAGTCGTGCGATTCTGACTTCGATGGTAGCGTTATGGTACATGTGTTTTTTCCTTTTTCTTTTTTCTATTTCTTTTTTGTTTTCCTTTTTCATTCCTTTCTACTATTTCTTTTTTTCTTTCTTTCCATCTTTTATTCATTTTTTATTTTTTCTTTATTTTCTTTTATTTATTTTTTCCTTTCTTTTTTCCTTTTTTCTTTCTTTTTGATCTTTTTTATTATTCTTTTTGTTTGCTTTTTTTATTTTTATTTTTTATTGTATGTTTTCATTTTATTTTTTTCTTTCCTTTCATTCATTTATTTTTTTCTTTTTTTTGGACTTTTGCCATTTTTTATTTTCTTTATTCTTTTACTATATTAATTTTACTCTATTGATTTTTATTTCCTTTTATTTTTCTTTTCCTTTTTTGTTTCCTTTCCTTGCTTCTATTTAGTTTTTTATTTTTTTTATTTTTTGTTTTCTTATCTTTTTATTTGTTAACATTTATATTTTAAATTTCTTTTTTATATGGTTCACTTTTTTATTTACAGATACACGTGATGTTCATGTAGTATACATGTAATATTCTATTATATATTTTTTTATGTCCGTGAGTAGAAATGCGTTGTTCTACGATGTATTTTGTGATGTTCAGTAAGCATACATTGATGTTTTAGGATATTTTTTTATGTTCGGTAGCATTTTTTCTTCTTTTTATTTGACTCTAATTAATTACTTCACTAATTTTATTATTTTATTTTATATTTTTAAGATATTTGCGATGTTCGCGTAGTATACATATGATGTTCTATGCTATATTCAGCGATGTTTGTGTAGTCTTAATGTGATGTTCTACGATGTATTTTGTGATGTTCGCGTAGTATACATATGATATTCTATGCTATATTTAGCGATATTCGTATAGTCTTAATGTGATGTTTTATGATGTATCTTTGAAGTTCGGTAGTGTTTTTTTCTTTTTTTATTTGACTATAATTAATTACTTCACTAATTTTATTTTTATTATTATTTTTTACATCTTCATGATATATATGATGTTCGCGTAGTATACATATGATGTTCATGTGATGTTCGACGATTATCTTTAAATAAGGTTCATCATGAGATAAATATTCGTTAAATTTTTTATCAAAATATATCTATGTCAGGTCTTGTTTTAAAGAGTTTATTACAAGAAATATGATGGGACAATCGGATTTTAATTTGGATACTTGATTTAGGAGATATGACTTTTTCACTTCAAAAAGCATGGGATGTGTTGATGTCAGCAATTTTGGATCTAGTGCATGGCTGTTGTCTACTGCCTGGTTGGCTGCGTGGGGTGCGGGCGTGAACGCCAAGGCCGACCTAGATACCAGAGAAACTGAAAGGTCCTAATGGCTAGAGGGGGGTGAATAGTCTATTAAAAATTTCTACAACAACACTTAATAAACCGGTTAGACGATTATGAGGCGAAGCGAATGTTGCGCTAGCCTACTAAAAATGCAAGCTATCTACCACAATTCTAGTTTATGTAGTTTCTATCCACACAATAACTATGCCACTACACTAAATTAGTGTGCTATCAAAGACTAACTAAAGAGCCACGCTAATTAAACTAACAAGCTCTCACAACTAGCTACACTAAAGAGCTTGATAACTAGTTTATGGTAATACAGAGAGTGAGCAAGATGGTTATACCGCCGTATCGAAGAATGAGCCAATCAATCATAAGAATGAATACCAATAAAGACTAATCACCTCGGAATCAAAAGATGACTTAATGATTTTTTACCGATGTTCACTTGCTTGCCGGCAAGCTAGTCCTCGTTGTGGCGATTCACTCACTTAGAGGTTCATGCGCTAATTGGCATCACATGTCAAACCCTCAATAGGGTGCCGCACAACCAATACAAGATGAGAATCACACAAGCCACAAGCAATCCACTAGAGTACCTTTTTACTCTCCACCGAGGAAAGATCAAGAACCCCACACAATCACCATGATCAGAGCCAGAGATAGTCACCAACCTCTGCTCGATGATCCTCACTGCTCCAAGCCGTCTAGGTGGCGACAACCACCAAAAGTAACAAGTGAATTCTGTAGTGAAACACGAACACCAAATGTCTCTAGATGCAAACACTCAAGAAATGCACTTGGATTCTCTTTCAATCTCACAAAGATGATGAATCAATGATGGAGATAAATGGGAGGGCTTTGGCTAAGCTCACAAAGTTGCTATATCAATGCAAATGGCCAAGAGAGTGAGCTTGAGCCGGCCATGAGGCTTAAATAGAAGCCCCCACGAAATAGACCTGTTGTACCCCTTCACTGGGCACAACACGGGGTGACCGGACGCTTCGATCATATCGACTGGACGCTCCGATCATATCGATCAGACATAGGACCCCAGCGTCCGGTCGCCTGATGCTTACCACGTGTCATCAGCTTCAAACACTGATCACCCGATCTCAATGGTCAAGTGATGACCGGACACGTCAGTTAGATTTCGATCGGACGCAGGATCCCAGCGTCCGGTCATTTCCAGTAAGCATCCACTCACGACCGGACACGTCCGATCATGCCCGACCGGACACACCCAGTGTTTGGTCACTCACTGTCTCCTCTATACTACCACGTCAGCGGGACCGAACTCAGGCCCTGAGCATCCGGTCATTTCTTGTGCCAGTGTCTAGTCATGAGATCGAAACCACACGCTCACTGCTACCACCGACCGAATGCGCCGGTCCAACAAGGACCAGCATCCGGTCACTTAGAGTGACCTCTGTCTTTTCTATAGAGAGCGTCGGTCGCACCGTCGGACTATCCGCACTCTATGAATGGACACTTTGCTGGTGAAGTTTCTAACCCTTGCTCAAATGTGCCAACCACCAAGTGTATCACCTTGTGCACATGTGTTAGCATATTTTCACAATCATTTTCAAGGGTATTAGCACTCCACTAGATCCTAAATGCGTATGCAATGAGTTAGAGCATCTAGTGGCACTTTGATAACCGCATTCTGATACGAGTTTCACCCCTCTTAATAGTACGGCTATCAAACCTAAATGTGATTACACTCTCTAAGTGTCTTGATCACCGAAACAAAATAGCTCCTATCATTTATACCTTTGCCTTGAGCCTTTTATTCTTCTCTTTCTTCTTTTCAAGTCCAAGCACTTGATCATCACCATGGCATCACTATCATCATATCATAATCTTCATTTGCTTCACCACTTGGAATGTGCTACCTATCTTATGATCATTTGATAAACTAGGTTAGCACTTAGGGTTTTATCAATTCACCAAAACTAAACTAGAGCTTTCAATCTTCTCCTTTTTGGTAATTGATGGCAACTCTTTCACAAAGATATGAATTAAAATTCAATTGAATCCATGTTGCTTGTCCAAGCATATTTACTATGTGTAGAAGGATATGGACAAATTTCATGAACTTCATATAGTAGCAATTGCTCTCCCTACATATGTGCGAAGAGTTTGGATTGAAGCTTGCATATATGCTTAGATAGGAAATATAGGAGATAATGTCTAACAAATAATGCTAAGGTATAAAAGATTGACCTTTAAAGTATGATATCAATCGGAGTGCACCTATATACCATCCTTAGCACCATGGTTAGCTTGATACCACTTAGAAATGAAATCACTAGATAACCTATGCATGCTAGTTTTTTATTTCATCATTCAAACCTACAACTAGCATACACCACACAAGTATGGATATTAAAATTTAAAACTTGTGCCATGCAAGTAAACATATGAGATGCACATTCAAATGCACCATACAAGTTCATAAGCTTGCTCCCCCTACTTGTGTGCTCAAAATTTTAATTTATCCCTTTCCTTTGTCATATCTCTCCCCCTATGTTAAATTCTCTCTTGTTGTCGTTTCACTATCTTAGTACACTATTTCTTTGTTTTTCTCCCTATAGTACTAATATCTTTGTTTTTCTTTCCTTTTGTCATCAATGACCATAAATGTTCAAAATTTAGATAGGTTGAGATTATCAATGTCAATCAAGATGTACGGATCATTTTTCCAAATTTGGTCCAATCTAGAATACTTGCCAAAGACATTTAACTCGGTTTGATTCAAGGACAAGTTTCTTCATACCTCCAAATAAGGGTTATCTTGTACCATGTTGAGTTTAACACTTAGAGCTCATTTTCTAGATCAAACACTAGGTTTACAAGCCCACAAACATGTCATATGCTACCACTAGATCAAAATAAGCATAGAAGCAATAGTGGTACCATATAATCATCAAATTCATTTGATTTTCATGAATGAGCCTATTAAATATGAAAGATATGTAGATGCACTAAACATGTCCTTACAAGGATGTATGCCATACCAATCAACTTTTACCTTGGATTGCTCGAAGGAGAGGCATGCCATATGAGTGGGGGGTGCATCAACACATATTTGAGAAATCCAATATATTTAACTCATTTCTTAGCTTGTAAAACCTTTTCTCATTCAATAGCTTGGTGAATATATCGGCAAGTTAATCTTTGGTGCCTACACTCTCAATTCAAATATACTCTTTTTGTTGGTGATCTCTTATGAAATGGTGGCGGGCATCAATGTGCTTTATTCTTACATGTTGAACTGGATTGTTGGTCAACTTTATTGCACTCTCATTGTCACATAGCAATGGTACTTTCTTGAACTTGATTCCAAAGTCACTCAAAGTGGCCTTCATCTAAAGTATTTGTGCACAACAACTACCAGTGGATATATATTCGGCTTCAGTGGTTGATAATACAACACTATTTTGCTTCTTTGATAACCATTAAACAAGTGATCTTCCCAATAATTGACATATGCCTGAGGTGCTCTTCCTTTCAACCTTGTATCCCGCATAATTCGAGTCGGAGTAACCAACTAGCTCAAACTTTGCTCCTTTGGGATACCACAAACCAACATTTTATGTATGCTTCAAGTACCTCAATATTCTTTTTGTAGCCTTTAAATGACTCTCTCTTAGTAAGACTTGAAATCTTGCACACATGCATACACTAAACATGACATCTGGTCTTGATGCGGTTACATAGAGTAGGCTTCCAATCATAAACCGATATAATTTTTGATCCACTATTTTTTCACTTGTATCACTATCCAAGTTGTCATTTGTTCACATTGGTGTGCTAATGTCTTTGCTATCACTCATGCCAAACTTCTTGATCATGTCCTTGATATACTTGCCTTAACTCACAAATGTACCATTCTTCAATTGCTTGATTTGAAGACCAAGGAAGTAACTCAACTCTCCAATCATGGACATCTTAAACTTATTAGCCATCATCCTTCCAATCTCATCACAAAAGTCTTGATTGGTTGAACCAAATATGGTGTCATCAACATATATTTGCAACACAAATAAATCTTTTTCAATTTTTTTGATGAAAATAGTGGTGTCAACCTTGCCCATTATGAACCCTTTAGAGAGTAGGAAGTCCCTCAATCTCTCATACCATGCTCTAGGTTTTTGCTTCAAGCCATACAATGCCTTCTTCAACTTGTACACATGGCCGAACTTCTTGTCATCTTCAAAACCGAGAGGTTGCTCAATATATACTTCTTCATTGATGTAACCATTGAGAAATGCAATCTTAACATCCATTTGATAGAGCTTGATGTTGTGGGTACAAGCATATGCTAGTAAGATCCTAATTGCTTCTAATCTAGCAACCGGTGCATATATTTTTTCAAAGTCAAGACTTTCAACTTGTGTATAGCCTTGTGCCACTAATATTGTTTTGTTCCTTACTACTATCCCATCTTGATCTTGCTTGTTTCTAAAGACCTATTTGGTTCCAATCACATTGTGTTCCTTTGGTCTTTCTACCAATTCTCATACTTGATTTCTTATGAAATTATTCAATTCTTCATGCATAGCATTCACCCAATCAACATCCTTTAATGCTTCATCTATTTTATTTGGTTCAATGGATGACACAAATGAGAAATGCTCACAAAATAAAGCCAATCTTGATCTTGTTTGTACACCTCTAGAAATATCACCAATTATAGTGTCCAATGGATGATCCCTTGCAATATTTGTTGGTTGGAGGATTGGAACTTGATTGCTTGTATTTACTTGATCATTGGGTTGAGATGGTGTACTAGCCACTTGATCTTGTTCATTTTCATAAGAGCCACTTGCACTAGCTTGATTTGTATCATCTTGCACATTTGAGTTAGAGAGCACTTGCACTTGATCATCTTCATCATCATTCACTTGCCTAGGCCTCAATTCACCAACATCCATGTTTTTCATGGCATTTGAAAGTTGAATGCCTCTAACATCTTATAAGTTATCATTCTTTTCTTGTGAACCCTTGGTTTCATCAAATTCAACATCATGAACTTCCTCAAGAGTGCCACTATCCAAATTCCAAACTCTATATGCTTTGCTTATAGTGGAATAACCAAGTAGGAATCCTTTATCACATTTTTTGTCAAACTTGCCCAATCTAGTGTCTTTCTTCAAGATATAGCATTTGCAACCAAAGACCAAAAAATATGCAATGTTGGGCTTTCTACCATTCAAGAGCTCATATGGTGTCTTCTCTTTCAATGGGTGACAATAGAGACGATTGCTACAATAGCAAGCCATGTTGATAGCTTCGGCCCAAAAAGATTGACTCACATTGTACTCACTAAGCATAGACCTTGCCATATTAACGAGTGTTCTATTCTTCATTTCAATAAGACCATTTAATTGTGGAGTATACTTGGCCAAAAATTGATGTCTAATTCCAAATTCATCACACAACTCATCAATTCTAGTGTTCTTGAACTCACTACCATTGTTACTTCTAACTCTCTTGATGGCTGTTTCAAACTCATTGTGAATGCCCTTGATAAATGATTTGAATGTTGCAAACACATCACTTTTGTCCACTAGAAAGAATATCCATGTGTATCTAGTATAATCATCCACTATCACAAAGCCATATTTGTTACCACCAATGCTAGTGTATTGTGTTGGCCCAAACAAGTCCATATGCAATAACTCAAATGCTTTACTAGTGCTCATCATGCTTTTCTTAGGATGGGTGTTTCCAACTTGTTTGCTGGCTTGACAAGAGCTACAAAGCTTATCCTTCTCAAATACAACATCTTTCAAGCCTCTAACCAAGTCATGCTTAACCAATCTATTCAATTGTTTCATTCCAACATGACCAAGCCTTCTATGCCATAACCAACCCATGCTAGACTTAGTGAACAAACATATAGATAATTTAGCTTCACTAGCATTGAAATCAACCAAGTATAGATTCTTATATCTAAAACCTTTGAAGATCAAGTTAGAGCCATCTACACTTATGATCTCTACATCATCTACCCCAAATATGCATTTGAATCCAAGATCACATAATTGAGCCATGGATAGCAAATTGAAGTTCAAGCTCTCTACTAGCAACACATTGAATATGCTCATATCATTAGATATCGCAATCTTACCAAGCCCTTTGACCTTGTGAAAGGTCCTAATGGCTAGAGGGGGGGGGTGAATAGCCTAATAAAATTTCTACAACAACACTTAACAAAATGGTTAGACAATTATGAGGCGAAGCAAGTGTTGCGCTAGCCTACTCAAAATACAAGCCACCTACCATAATTCTAGTTTAGATAGTATTTATTCACACAATAGCTATGATACTACTCTATGTTAGTGTGCTCTCAAAGGCTAACTAAAGAGCCACACTAACCAAGCAAGCAAGCTCTCACAACTACCTACACTAAAGAGCTTGACAATTAGTTTGCGGTAATGTAAAGAGAGTGATCAAGAAGATTATACCACTGTGTAGATGAAAGAACCAATCAATCACAAAGATGAATAACAATGAAGACCAATCACCTCGGAATCAATGATGAATACAATGATTTTTACCGAGGTTCACTTGCTTGCCGGCAAGCTACTCCTCGTTGTGGCGATTCACTCACTTGGAGGTTTACACGCTCGGAGCTGGGGAAAGGTCAAGAACCCCTCACAATCACCACGATCGGAGCTGGAGACAATCACCATCCTCTGCTCAACGATCCTTGCTGCTCTAAGCCATCTAGGTGGCGGCAACCACCAAGAGTAACAAGCGAAATCCGTAGCGAAACACGAATACCAAGTGCCTCTAGATGCAAACACTCAAGCAATGCACTTGGATTCACTCCCAATCTCACTATGATGATGAATCAATGATGGAGATGAGTGGGAGGGCTTTGGCTAGGCTCACAAGGTTGCTATGTTAATGAAAATGGCTAAAGATGTGAGCTACAGCCGGCCATGGGGCTTAAATAGAAGCCTCCAGAAATAGAGCCGTTGTACCTCTTCACTGGGCATAACACGGGCTAACCGGACACTCCGGTCCAACTGACCAGACACTGCTCCTCAGCGTCTAGTCGCTCGATGGCGGCCACGTGTCCCCTACGTTCAACAGTGAACGATTGATCTAAACGGTCAAAATGTTGATCGGACGCTCTGACAGAGCTGACCGGACGCTGGACCCCTAGCGTCCGGTCATTTACAGTAAGGGTCCAAAACATGTTTTTGCTGACCGGACGCATCCGGTCATGCTTGACCGGACACAGCCCAGCGTCCGGTGCTTAACCCTAATCGCTGTGCCGACCGACAACACGATCGGACGTAGCCCTTCAGCGTCCGGTCGCAGAGCGACCCAGCGTCCAGTCAGTTGACCGATGCCAGCGTCATTTCGACCAACTCCATTTCACTTCTAACTTCTCCACCCTTGCTCAAATGTGCCAACCACCAAGTGTATCACCTTATGCACATGTGTTAGCATACTTTCACAATCATTTTCAAGGGTGTTAGCACTCCACTAGATCCTAAATGCGTATGCAATGAGTTAGAGCATCTAGTGGCACTTTGATAACCGCATTTCGATACGAGTTTCACCCCTCTTAATAGTACGGCTATCAAATCTAAATGTGATCACACTCTCTAAGTGTCTTGATCACCAAATCAAAATAGCTCCTACAAGTTATACCTTTGCCTTGAGCTTTTTGTTTTTCTCTTTCTTCTTTTCAAGTTTAAACCCTTGATCATCGCCATGCCATCACCATTGTCATGTTATGATCTTCATTAGCTTCTCCACTTGAAGTGTGCTACCTATCTCATGATCACTTGATAAACTAGGTTAGCACTTAGGGTTTCATCAATTCACCAAAACCAAACTAGAGCTTTCAATCTCCCCTTTTTTGGTAATTGATGACGACCCTTATACAAAGATATGAATTGAAATTCAATTGAATCCATGTTGTTTGCCCAAGCATATTTACCATGTGTAAAAGGATATGGACAAGTTTAATGAACCCCAAATAGTAGCAATTGCTCCCCCTACATATGTGCTAAGAGTTTGGATTGAAGCTTGCACATATGCTTAGATAGGAAATATAGGAGTCAATGTCTACCACATGATGCTAAGGTATAAAAGATGGACCTTTGAAGCGTGATACCAATCGGAGTGCACCAATATACCATCCTTAGCACCATGGTTAGCTTTATATCACTTGGAAACATACTTGGAAAAGATACCACTTGTAAAAACTTACTTGGAAAAGAAAGTTATATAGTGATTTCATTTCATCATTCAATCTTTCAACTAGCATATATCACACAAGCATGGATATTTTGAATTTAAAACTTATGCCATGCAAGCAAACATATGAAATGCACATTCAAATGCACCATATAAGTTTATGAGCTTGCTCCCCCTACTTGTGTGCTCAAAATTTTAATGATCCCTTTCCTTTTTCACTTTTCTCCCCCTATGTCATATATCAAGTATATCTTTATGTTTCTCTCTCTTTATGATATTTCTCCCCCTTTTTCTTTGTTTCTCTCCCCCTTTGTCATCAATGACCACAAAGGTTCAAAATATAGATAGTATTACTTGTAGGATCGAGATTATCAATGTCAATTAATGGGGTGAGGATCATTTTCCCAAATTTGGTCTAGTCTAGATTATTTGCCAAAGATATTTAACTCGGTTTGATCCAAGGACAAGCTTCTTCACACCTCTAAATAAGAGTTATCTTGTACCATATTGAGTTAAACACTTATAGCTCATTTTCTAGATTAAACACTAGGTTTACAAGCCCATAAACATGTCATATGCTATCACTAGATCAAATCAAGCATAGAAGCAATAGTGATACCATATAAACATCAAATTCATTTGATTTTCATGAATGAGCCTAATAAAATAGAACCACTTGAAAGGTCCTAATTAGATTGAAAATATGACTAGATGCACTAAACATGTCCTTAGCAAGGATGTATGTCATGCCAATCAACTTTTACCTTGGATTGCTCAAAGGAGAGGCATGCCATATTAGTGGGGGTGCATCAACACATATTTGAGAAATCCAATATGTTCAACTCATTCCTTAGCTTGCAAAACATTTTCTCATCCAATGGCTTGGTGAATATGTCGGCAAGTTGATCTTCGGTGCCTACACTCTCAATGCAAATGTCCCCTTTTTGTTGGTGATCTCTTATGAAATGATGGTGGACATCAATGTGCTTTGTTCTTGCATGTTGAACTAGATTGTTTGTCAACTTGATTGCACTCTCATTGTCACATAGCAATGGCACTTTCTTGAACTTGATTCCAAAGTCACTCAAAGTGGCCTTCATCCAAAGTACTTGTGCACAACAACTACCGGTGGATATGTATTCGGCTTCGGTGGTTGATATGCAATACTATTTTGCTTCTTTGATGACCATGAGACAAGTGATCTTCCCAACAATTGACATGTGCCCGATGTGCTCTTCCTTTCAACCTTGCATCCCGCATAATCCGAGTCGGAGTAACCAACTAGCTCAAACTTTGCTCCTTTGGGATACCACAAATCAACATTTGGTGTATGCTTCAAGTACCTCAATATTCTCTTTGTAGCCTTCAAATGACTTTCCCTTGGTGAGGCTTGAAATCTTGCACACATGTATACACTAAACATGACATCCGGCCTTGATGCAGTCACATAGAGTAGGTTTCCAATCATAGACCGATACAACTTTTGATCCACCATGTTTCCACTTGCATCACTATCCAAGTTGCCATTGGTTCCCATTGGTGTGCTAATGGCTTTACTTTCACTCATGTCAAACTTCTTAATCATGTCCTTGATGTACTTGCCTTGACTCACAAATGTACCATTCTTTAATTGCTTGATTTGAAGACCAAGAAAGTAACTTAACTCTCTAATCATGGACATCTAAAACTCATTAGCCATCATCTTTCCAAACTCATCACAAAATTCTTGATTGGTTGATCCAAGTATGATATCATCAACATAGATTTGTAATACAAATAGATCTTTTCCAATCTTCTTGATGAAAAGAGTGGTGTCAACCTTGCCCATTGTGAACCCTTTAGAGAGTAGGAAATCCCTCAATCTCTCATACCATGCTCTAGGTGCTTGCTTTAAGCCATATAATGCCTTCTTCAACTTGTACACATGGTTGGGCTTCTTATCATCTTCAAAACCGGGAGGTTGCTCAACATATACTTCTTCATTGATGTAGCCATTTAGAAATGCACTCTTGACATCCATTTGATAAAGCTTGATGTTGTGGGCACAAGCATAGGCTAGCAAGATTCTTATTGCTTCTAATCTAGCAATCGGGGCATATGTTTCTCCAAAGTTAAGACCTTCAACTTGAGTATAGCCTTGTGCTACTAATCTTGCTTTGTTCCTTACTACTATCCCATCTTGATCTTGCTTGTTTCTAAAGACCCATTTGGTTCCAATTACATTGTATCCCTTTGGTCTTTCTACTAATTCCTATACTTGATTTCTTGTAAAGTTATTCAATTCTTCATGCATAGCATTCACCTAATCAACATCCTTCAATGCTTCATCTATCTTCTTTGGTTCAATGGATGACACAAATAAGAAGTGTTCACAAAATGATGCCAATCTTGATCTTGTTTGTACACCTCTAGAAATATCACCAATGATAGTGTCTAATGGATGATCTCTTACAACATTGGTTGGTTGGAGGATTGGAACTTGATTGCTTGCACTTGCTTGATCATTGGGTTGAGATGATATACTAGCCACTTGATCTTGTTCATTGTCATGAGATCCACTTGTACTAGCTTGATTTGTATCATCTTGCACATTTGAGTTGGAGAGCACTTGTACTTGATCATCTTCATCATCATTCACTTGCCTAGGCCTTAATTCACCAATATCCATGTTCTTCATGGCATTTGAGAGTTGAATGTCTCTAACATCTTCCAAGTTCTTATTCTCTACTTGTGAACCCTTGGTTTCATCAAATTCAACATCATGAACTTCCTCAAGAGTACCACTATCCAAATTCCAAACTCTATATGCTTTGCTTATAGTGGAATAGCCAAGTAGGAATCTTTCATCACATTTTTTGTCAAACTTGCCCAATCTAGTGTCTTTCTTCAAGATATAGCATTTGCAACCAAAGACCCAAAAATATGCAATGTTGGGCTTTCTACCATTTAAGAGCTTATATGGTGTCTTCTCTTTCAATCAGTGACAATAGAGGCGGTTGCTACAATAGCAAGCCATGTTGATAGCTTCGGCCCAAAAAGATTGACTCACATTGTACTCACTAAGCATAGACCTTGCTATATCAATGAGTGTTCTGTTCTTCCTCTCAACAAGGCCATTTGATTGTGGAGTGTATTTGGCCGAGAATTGATGTCTAATTCCAAATTCATCACATAACTCATTAATTCTAGTGTTCTTGAACTCACTACCATTGTCACTTCTAACTCTCTTGATGGTTGTTTCAAACTCATTGTGAATGCCTTTGACAAATAATTTGAATATTGCAAATACATCACTTTTGTCCACTAGAAAGAATACCTATGGGTATCTAGTGTAATCATCCACTATCACAAAGCCATATTTGTTTCTCTCGATACTAGTGTATTGTATTGGCCCAAACAAATCCATGTGTAATAACTCAAATGCTTTACTAGTGCTCATCACGCTTTTCTTAGGTGGGTGTTTCCAACTTGTTTGCTGGCTTGACAAGAGCTACAAAGCTTATCCTTTTCAAACACAACATCTTTTAAGCCTTTAACTAAGTCATGCTTAACCAATCTATTCAATTGTTTTATTCCAACATGACCAAGTCTTCTATGCCATAACCAACCCATGCTAGACTTAGTGAACAAGCATGTAGATAATCTAGCTTCACTAGCATTGAAATCAACCAAGTATAGATTCTCATATCTAAATCCTTTAAAGATCAAATTAGAGCCATCTACACTTATGATCTCTACATCATCTACCCCAAATATGTATTTGAATCCAAGATCACACAATTGTGCCACGGATAGCAAATTGAAGTTCAAGCTCTCTACTAGCAACACATTGGATATGCTCATGTCATTGGATATTGCAATCTTACCAAGCCCTTTGACCTTGCCTTTGCCATTGTCACCAAATGTGATACTATCATAACCATCGTTGTCATTGGTGTTGATTGAGTTGAACATTCTTGCATCATCGGTCATGTGTTGAGTGCACCCACTACCAAGAACCCAATGCCTTCCTCTGGCTTTATAATTGACCTACAAAAGAAGATCAATTCTTTTTAGATACCCAAACTTACTTGGGTCCTTGAAGGTTAGTCACTAGGCTCTTTGGTACCCAAATGGCTTTCTTCTTTGAGTCCATCCATGGTTTACCAATGAACTTAGCCTTTACACCATTTGTACCCTTAGTAAGCATATAGCATGAATCAAGCTTAATGGAGGATACATTAGCATTTTTGCTCTTATTTTTGCTTCTTGCTCTTTGTGACCCACTTGCTTGCAACTAGTGCAAAACCGATCGTTGTTCTTCACAAAACTAGTCTTGTGAGGAGCAAAGGCCGCTTTACCTTTCTTGGGGGTATAGCCCAATCTTTCTTTGTAGAGAGAAGCTCTTTGGCTACCCAAGCACATAAGCAAGCGGTCCTCACCACCATAAGCTTTAGCTAAGGTGTGAGTGAGCTTATTGACCTCCTTCTTGAGGTTCTCATTCTCAACTACTAGTGAGTTGTCACAAGTGAGACCATCACTACTAGATGAGGTAGAAGTGGAAGTGCTACAAGAAGGGTTAGTAGGAGCAACAATGATAGGCATAGATAGTGATTCATCAATTATATCATAAGTCAAACCTATATTGCAAGTTTCAACATGCTTCTTTTTATCTTGTTCATTAAGCAAAGTGGAATGAGCCTTTTTAAGCTTTTTGTGAGCCTTGCCAAGCTTCTCATGGGCTTTCTCTAGCCTCTCATGAGTTGCCTTGAGCTCATCAAGGGCTTGCTTAAGGGCTTTTACCTCCTTATTCAAGCTCTTGCATTCCCTTCTCTTGATGTCAAAGTGTTCCTTAGCATCTTCTAGCATGTCAAATAAGTCATCCTTAGTAGGTTCATCATCATCACTATCACTATCATTTTCATTTTCATGTTCATTATCATCATCATATTCTTCATCGCTTTTATCATCACATGATTGTACCTTAGTGGCCTTAGCCATGAAGCATGATGAAGATTCGAAGAGAGAAGGCTTCTCATTGATGGCAATGCTTGCAAGAACCTTCTTCTTGGTGGTCTTATTATCATCACTATCATCATCATCATCACTTGAGGAAGCATCACTATCCTAAGTGACTACATATGAACCACCCTTTTTCTTCTTGAATGCCATCTTGTCCTTCTTCTCTTTATTTTCCTTCTTGTCCTTCTTCTTGTTCTTCTTGTTGTCATCATCATTGTCACTATTGTATGGGCATTGAGCAACAAGATGATCTTTGCTTCCACACTTGAAGCACCTTCTTGACTCTTCTTTGTTCTTGGATGAAGACTTCTTTCTTCTAGCATGGTAGCCTTTCTTCACCATGAACTTGCCAAATCTCTTGACAAATAGAGCCATCTTCTCATCATCATCATCATCCCATGATTCATCTTCTTCACTTGATGTTTCTTGCTTAGCTTTGCCCTTAGATGATGTGGCCTTAAATGCCACTCTCTTCTTCTTCTCATCTTTCTTCTCCTTCTTTTCTTCCTTCTCATCTTCATCTCTATATGTATCATCGGTCATGATGTCTCCCAACACTTAGTTTGGTGTCATGGTGTCCAAACCACTCCTCACTAGAATTGTGACCAATGTGCCAAATCTTGAAGGCAAGCATGTCAAGAACTTGTGAGAGAAGTCCTTATCCTTCACCTCTTCTCCAACTGCTTTGAGATCATTGATAAGCACTTTAAGCCTATGAAACATCTCCGACACACTCTCATCCTCCTTCATCTTGAAGCTTGCAAACTTCTCTTTGAGAATGTAAGCCTTTGCACCCTTCACGACTTGAGTGCCCTCAAATGATTCTTCCAACTTCTTCCATGTCTCATGAGCCATCTCAATATTCTTGATTTACTCAAATGTTCTCTCATCAATTGCTTCATGAGTAACACTTAGAGCAATGTTATTGTTTTGGAGAAGCACTTCTTCGACAGCGGTGGGATTCTCCGGATCACCAATCTCATTTTTGGTTTCTACCACCTTCCACACCTTTTTATTGATTGACTTGATGTGTGTGGTCATCTTTGACTTCCAATAAGGATAATTTGTACCATCAAATTGGGGTGGCTTCTTGGTGTTGTTGATTTAAGCCATTTTTACACTAAAGGTTGTTAAGCCTCAAATAACGGTGACCTCGGCTCTGATACCACTTGAAAGGTCCTAATGGCTAGAGGGGGGGGTGAATAGCCTAATAAAAATTTCTACAACAACACTTAACAAAATGGTTAGACAATTATAAGGTGAAGCAAGTGTTGCGCTAGCCTACTCAAAATGCAAGCCAGCTACCACAATTCTAGTTTAGATAGTATCTATTCACACAATAGCTATGATACTACTCTATGTTAGTGTGCTCTCAAAGGCTAACTAAAGAGCCACACTAACCAAGCAAGCAAGCTCTCACAACTACCTACACTAAAGAGCTTGACAATTAGTTTGCGGTAATATAAAGAGAGTGATCAAGAAGATTATACCGCTGTGTAGATGAAAGAACCAATTAATCACAAAGATGAATAACAATGAAGACCAATCACCTCGGAATCAATGATGAACATAATGATTTTTACCGAGGTTCACTTGCTTGCCCGCAAGCTACTACTCGTTGTGGCGATTCACTCACTTGGAGGTTCACACGCTAATTGGCTTCACACGCCAAATCCTCAATAGGGTGCCGCACAACCAACATAAGATGAGAATCACACAAGCCATGAGCAATCCACTAGAGTACCTTTTGGCGCTCCACCGAGGAAAGGTCAAGAACCCCTCACAATCACCACGATTGGAGCCAGAGACAATCACCACCCTCCGCTCAACGATCCTTACTGCTCCAAGCCATCTAGGTGGCAGCAACCACCAAGAGTAACAAGCAAAATCTGCAGTGAAACACGAATACCAAGTGCCTCTAGATGTAAACACTCAAGCAATGCACTTGGATTCACTCCCAATCTCACTATGATGATGAATCAATGATGCAGATGAGTGGGAGGGCTTTGGCTAGGCTCACAAGGTTGCTATGTCAATGAAAATGGCCAAAGATGTGAGCTACAGCCGACCTTGGGGCTTAAATAGAAGCCCCCACGAAATAGAGCCGTTATACCCCTTCACTGGGCATAACACGGGCTGACCGGACGCTCCGGTCCAACTGACCGGACGCTGCTCCTCAGCGTTTAGTCGCTCGATGGCGGCCACGTGTCCCCTACGTTCAACAGTGAACGATTGATCTCAACGGTCAAAATATTGACCGGACGCTCCAACAGAGCTGACCGGACGCTGGACCCCCAGCGTCCGATCGTTTACAGTAAGGGTCTAAAACATGTTTTTGCCGACCAGACACGTCCGGTCATGCTTGACCGGACACAGCCCAGCGTCCGGTGCTTAACCCTAATCGTTGTGCCGACCGACAACACGACCGGACGCAGCCCTTCAGCGTCCGGTCGTAGAGCGACCCAGCGTTCGGTCAGTTGACCGACGCCAGCATCATTTCGACCAACTCCATTTCACTTCTAACTTCTCCACCCTTGCTCAAATGTGCCAACCACCAAGGATATCACCTTGTGCACATGTGTTAGCATATTTTCACAACCATTTTCAAGGGTGTTAGCACTCCACTAGATCCTAAATGCATATGCAATGAGTTAGAGCATCTAGTGGCACTTTGATAACCGCATTCCAATATGAGTTTCACCTCTCTTAATAGTACGGCTATCAAACCTAAATGTGATCATACTCTCTAAGTGTCTTGATCACCAAACCAAAATAGCTCCTACAAGTTATACCTTTGCCTTGAGCTTTTTATTTTTCTCTTTCTGCTTTTCAAGTTTAAGCCCTTGATCATCGCCATGCCATCACCATTGTCATGTTATGATCTTCATTAGCTTCTCCACTTGAAATGTGCTACCTATCTCATGATCACTTGATAAACTAGGTTAGCACTTAGGGTTTCATCAATTCACCAAAACCAAACTAGAGCTTTCACCTTGCCTTTGCCATTGTCACCAAATGTGATACTATCATAACCATCATTGTCATTAGTGTTGATTGAGTTGATCATTCTTGCATCACCGGTCATGTGTTGAGTGCATCCGCTATTAAGAACCTAATGTCTTCCTCCGGCTTTGTAATTGACCTACAAAAGAAGATCAGTTCTTTTTAGGTACCCAAACTTGCTTGGGTCCTTGAAGGTTAGTGACCAAGCTCTTTGGCACTCAAATGACTTTCTTGTTTGAGCCCATCCATGGTTTATCAATGAACTTAGCCTTTACACTATTTGTACCCTTGGTAAGCATATAGAAAGAATCAAGCTTAATGTAGGATACATTAGTTTGTGACTTCTTGTTCATGCACTTTTGCTCTACATGACCAACTTGTTTGCAACTAGTGCAAAACCGACCATTATTCTTCACAAAACTAGTCTTGTGAGGAGTAAAGGCCGCCTTGCCTTTCTTGGGGGTATAGCCCAATCCCTCTTTGTAGAGAGAAGCTCTTTGGCTACCCAAGCACATAAGCAAGTGGTCCTCATCACCACAGGCCTTAGCCAAGGTGTGGGTGAGCTTATTGACCTCATTCTTGAGGTTCTCATTCTCAACCATTAGTGAGGCATCACAAGTGAAACCATCACTACTAGATGAGGTGAAAGTAGAAGTACTACAAGAAGGGTTAGTGGGACCCCAGCATCCGGTCGCCCGATGCTTACCACGTGTCATCAGCTTCAAACATTGATCACCCGATCTCAACGGTCAAGTGATGACCGGACGCGTCAGTTAGATTTCGACCGGACGCTGGATCCCAACGTCTAGTCATTTCCAGTAAGCATCCACTCACGACCGGATGCGTCTGATCATGCTTGACCAGACACACCCAGTGTCTGATAACTCACTGTCTCCTCTATACTACCACGTCAGTGGGACCAGACTTAGGCCCTGAGCATCCGGTCATTTCTCACGCCAACGTCCGGTCATGAGATCAAAACCACACGCTCACTGCTACCACCGACCGGACGTGCCGGTCCAACCGAGACCAGCGTCCGGTCACTTATAGTGACCTCCATCTTTTCTATAGAGAGCACCGGTGGCACCGTCGGACTGTTCGCACTCTATGGGCGAACACTTCGCCGATGAAGTTTCTAACCATTGCTCAAATGTGCCAACCACCAAGTGTATTACCTTGTGCACATGTGTTAGCATATTTTTACAAATGTTCTCAAGGGTGTTAGCACTCCACTAGATCCTAAATGCATATGCAATGAGTTAGAGCATCTAGTGGCACTTTGATAACCGTATTTCGATATGAGTTTCACCCCTCTTAATAGTACGGCTATCAAAACTAAATGTGATCACACTCTCTAAGTGTCTTGATCACCGAAATAAAATGGCTCCTATCAATTATACATTTGCCTTGAGCCTTTTGTTTTTCTCTTTCTTCTTTTCAAGTCCAAGCACTTGATCATCACCATGGCATCACCATCATCATGTCATGATATTCATTTGCTTCACCACTTGGAATGTGCTACCTATCTTATAATCACTTGATAAACTAGGTTAGCACTTAAGGTTTCATCAATTCACCAAAACCAAACTAGAGCTTTCAGAAACAACCCAATTTGGAAAGTAATAATTGTGGGCGCAGGGGATCAACATGAGGATTGGTGCTGACCCTGACGATGCATAGGGGCCCCGAGTTGTACCCCATCCCCATCCAAGATCCCTCTATTTTTCTCGCTCCCCATCCTCGCTACCCATCTCGAGGCTGCTTTTCTCCCATCCCCGTCCTCATCCCCGATTGGACTCGTGGGGCCCCATCGAGCGTCGCACACCCGACAAGAGGACGACGGAAACCCCATCTTGCATGGCCATGGCATTGCACCAATCCCACCAAAGCATATTAGTGATGAAGCAGCAAGAAGCCAACAACAGTGGGAGCACCTAGCACGTCGGCCAGCTAAATCTTCAACTTCGGCGTCCCTTGAGGTCAACAATGGAAGATACCGACGCCATTGCTCTAACCTTTTGGCTCTATGTCTCCCTATTGCTCTCACCCTTTGCTATGTGTGGGGAGAGTGAAAGGGCGGGGCAGGACTGAGAGAGCAGGGGCAGGGCGATCGGAGTGGGAGGCGGGATGGTGAGTTAGGTGGCCCGCGTGTGCGTCTCCATGTTCGACTTCGTTAGCCTTAGTGAGTGAGGAAGGATGGTGGCCGATGGCCATGAGCCCGTGCCCCATGTGTGGGTCGTGTGGATAAGTGTGGGAGTGGGAGCGGTTAGGGTTAACAGTTGGCTTGGGCTCAACATTTAGCGTTGGGCTTCTTTTGGCCTGCATAGTTGGGTCACCCGATGGGTGTCAGAGAGGGTACTACTGGACCGTTCTAGCCCCTGCTTCACTCGATGGGGATAAGTTTTAGCCCATTAAGCTCCCTACGGGGATCAATTTTAGCCCATCAAGTTCCCTTAATGGATCAAATCCCCATCGGGGATCGGGTATCGAGGCCCCGTTGCCATCTTGACTCAAGGGACTAGACTAGTGTAGTGCTGCCCCAAAGTCTACATCCCAATTAGTCCTCCATGTCGCCATAAACTACATCCCCACAGGGTGTTAGAGTCTCTTGCAGAAGAAGCAAGAGCTTCATCGGACAAAAACTATAGGTAACACTGGAGAGCGCCTTGTCAGTAGTGTACAGAGCATCTTCGCATGCATGTGACAAAAAAGTAAGAGGGAAGGGAGAAAAAAGTATGTGGACCATGTTCTGGTATTCAAAAGGAGGTGGAGTGGGATTTGAATGTCCGTGTTGAGAGCCTTAGAGCCCTAGTCTAGTCCTTTCATGCCTATATGTACCGCTACATTAGGATCAAGCTAATGGGCTTGTTAGCATGCATTGGACATGCTCTATACCCCAACACACATGCACCTTCTATCATAATCATCAAGTGATTGACCAGTTCTTAACACAACAACAATTAACTAATCCTAGCTGACTTAAAAGAGAGACATATATACAATCAAATCTTGCAATTGTACGATAAGAGATTTTTTTCTTCGTCCTATGGATAACAATGACAAATTATTGCTTGAAGACATTCTTACGAGCATCAATTGAAACTTTCTATTGCCTGAAGACGTAGTCGTTCTGACTTTTTGAGTAGTTCAGATGCTCTAGCTCATTATAACTAGAATTTCCATGTAAAAAAGGGAACTCTAGATGTGCCGTAAAACTTTCCACATTACCAAAAGGGATAAAATAAGAAATCCAGATTTGCAGTAATCTTTAGCAAAGTGACACCGAGAGAAATAGGTGTTCTACAGTCTCCTCACTTCCAACATTACAGAGAACACAATTATAACTTGACAGGTGTATATATATTTTCTCCTCGAAATTTCTCTAGTGCTTAATTTGTCTTTAAGCAATAACTAGAAAAAGATTTTGTGCTTAAGCCGACATAATGATTTATAGATCCATTTGAAAACTGGATGAACAGAAGAGTCACCATTTAAATGTTGATATGCCTTGTGTGAACGAAAATTAGCAGTGGCCCAAATGTACATCCAAACACCATTCTAGTCATAGAGGAACATACTTTCTATGTGTGTTATCAACAACTTAAACACAACTTAAATTGGTCAAAAGCATGACTAAGCCATGATAATTATTTGACATGCCCTGTCCATCATGTGTTTTGATAGCAGCTGCTGAAAGAAAAGATTAATCTACAAAACCCTCCCCTCAAAATCTGACTGCATCCGCAGAAGCAGAAAGCGGTCACATATTAAACAGTCACAAACTAACAAAGGTGAAACAAAGTATGAACCTTACTTTAGAAGAAACAACTCTTTATTTTCTCCTAAAGCTTTATTTGCAAACCTTGAATCTCAATGTCCCGTTTGTTGATTTCATCTTGTTTATCTAAAAGAAGCCTATCTTTTATCTTTCAATTCCTTTTCCTTAACCTTGTTCTCTACTTCCTTTTCGATATTAGCCTTCAACTCTCCATACAAAAAGACAATAACCACACCCCCAAGAGCAATGATCTTGTACCAGTAATCATTGAACCTAAAATGATAAAAGTAAATCTCAACATGTTTTCCTACACATAAGATAAGTAAGGAACTAATAATCGAGAAGGAAGGGGTGATTTTTAAGGTTTTGACTTGAATTTAACAATTGCCATGCTTGATAGAGGAAAAAAGCAATTTGTCTCTAACAGATACAAGAATTAGCACTAAAACCATGGGATTAAATCAGGGCATTATTATGGTTTGCACAATGTCAAAAAGCAATTTGTCTGATCTCATGTGATATGTGCATATGAGAAACTCACAAAGGAAGGCATCCTTATGGTTTGCACAATGTCAAAAAACAATTTGTCTGATCTTATGTGATATGTGCATATCGAAAACTCACAAAAGAGGGCATCCTTATGAGTTGCACAATGTCTATAACCGAAGCTCACAACATTATGGTTTAAGAAACTATCTTCACTACTTAGGTCATGTTTGGTGTAGTTTATTGTTTAGCTGGCTACAGATTAAGCAGAAGTTGTGCAAAAAGTAGGGTTCTGTAGCAACCTATCAATGAGTCAAATCCGAGAAGTGTTGGTATGAAACACCAAACATGAGAGCGGGATAGAGAGTAAGAGGAAAGAAAGTCAAATGAGTAAAGGGCTAACCTCCTCCTCCACCTTCCCCCTCTTTCCCTTTTATAGGAAAGGTGGGAGGGAGGTTTTCATTATTTTCCCCAGTAAGGGTATTTTACAAAAGAGCCTCTAAGGGCTACGAGCCCTAAACATTGTTTTACAAGCCCCGAAGCTATGTAATTGGGCCTTGGAAACACTAATAGGGCCCCTAACATATAATATACCCCCAATAGTAGCCCCTCAGCTATTCGGTTTTGATAAAAAATATAAGACCCAATTACAACTCAATTCCGATGCACAACTCTAGTCTATACAGTGACAATCTATTGAAGATTATATCTTTAGTTAGTCTTCAGCTAGTCTTTAGTGTGTCAACCTTCGCTCGAGCCTCCATGACCATGTGTTTGATAGCTTGCTCCTTCGTATGGTCTTGAGCCCTTGATACCTTCTTTTCATAATTGAGCCTTCGTTGAAGCCATTGGTGTAGTCGAAGTAAGCGAAGTAGTCAACATAGGTGAGGTAGTTGTAGATGATCATGACACATCTTCAAGCTTTCACTCTCGGGTGCTAGGCAAAGCTTCTATCTTCGAGCAGATTGCTTGTCCAATGCGCTCCTCGCTAGCCCCTCTTGGCTAGCACTTGTGAGAAGTTTTTTTGCGTGTTTAAAGTATACGACGTAGGCATGGTTGATGTCACAAATGCTGTGGATGGAGATCCCCCACTCCAATTGACGGCGAAGGCTAATTCAGAGATGCTAATGGTGGTCCCTTCGCTCTAAATTGTTGGAGAAGGCGACGTCGATTACGCCAAAGCTAATGTCGAAGGCCCTTGTAGAAATGTTGACGAAGATGTAGCCAAATGATGTCGAAGTTGGAGTCAAGGCCGCTCGCTGAGACTTTGGCAAACACATTGCCGATGAAGCAAAAGTCGATGGTGAAGCCTGTCCTGATAGGTTAGCGTGGGTGAAATTGAGTTAGCCGAAGTCAGTGGTGAAGCTATGCATTGATATGATTGCAAAGGCATCGCCGGTGATGTCAAAATTGGTGGTAGGGTTTTTTGCAAAAACAATTGTTGGGTTGGATATTGTCAAGTTCACCGAAATCAGTGGCGAAGTCCCTCATTGAAATGTTAGCGAAGGCGTAGTTGATGACGCCAAAGTCGGCGATGGGCCCGTCGTTGTAACTTGATGAAAGTCTTGAACAATGGGTCACCGAACTTTCAATACCAAAGTAGGGAGAGAAAACAAGAGCGAAGGATGCTTTGGTGTCTTATCATGTTCTTTTTATGGGGGCGAAATGGACGAGAGGCATCAAAAAGAGCCCCTCATCTTTTTTGGATTACTTTTGCGCTGACCCGGTACGTTTTGAGCCAATGGCGCTAGAAGCAGTGAAATGAGCCTCGCGGTGCTTTTGGATTGCTTGGCGAGCGACGACAGACTCTAGAATTTTGATATTTCTCGGTTCTGTTCGAGTGGATTTGGTGCTCGTGGCCTCTGAATTTCCTTCCATCCTGGGTTTAACGATGTGCATGATCAGAATGATTTTGGCCATAGGATCTTCAATGAGTAAGAGAAGAATGCTTGAGGAGAGATCCATGCCATTTATTTGTATGAAGTTGGATTACTTTGTTATACAGATTTGGGTGGACTTAGATTAGATATGACGGTGGAAGTGGTTGAGAGGGTGGATTTGGTAATTTTATGCATTATAGAGGGGTAGAGATAAACCAAGTTGTATAAGATAACAAGAGCATTGTAAACTCGCTTGATGCAGGCAAGTGTAACTGTAGTATTTGGTTCACAAACCTTTTGGCATGGCTAGTGCCGGATGTCCGGACGGACGCATGCGCACCCGCCCATGTCTGCCTTCGTCCTGACCCCGTCCGTCTTCGTCCTGTCCTACGCACGCACTTCGCTCGGTCTCTGCGCCCGCTGGTCGCCCAGACCCCTTTCTCTCTCTCTACGCGGGTAGCACTCAGGAGCCGAGATGAGCAACTGAGGACGAGCACGCCCCTAGCGCGCCCTGACCGCAGCACCACCGTCTGCTAGCCCCTAGTGGCTCCGTTCGCTAGTGCCCCGATGCGCCATGCGCCTAGTTTGCTCGTCTCCGGCCACATAAAACACTTGCAACGTGAAAACATTTGAATGCAACATATGTATGAAAGTAGATGAAATATTTGGAACGCGCACTTGCAACATGTGTGTGAAACACACGAAACATCCAGATTTGCAACTTGCAATATGAAACCACTTAATGCAATATAAGACTGAAACAGCTAAAACATCTGGAACATATTGTTGCAACATATGTGCGAAACATATGCAACATCCAGATAAACAAAATATTGCAATAGACGTCTGGAAACAGATGAAACAATTTGAACAAACGCTTACAACATGCCTCTGAAACACTTGCAACATATGCAACATCCCCCGTTCTACTTTTGCAACATCAAGATAAAATAGTTGCAACATACATATGAAACGTCTCAAACACTTAAAACATATGTATGCAACATAGGAGAGGGAAGGTTGGGCCAGTCGATTCCGGCCGTCAGGGTGCGAGCCGACGGCGAGCCGCTGCGCGAGCACCACTAGCACCGGCCACGCTCGTGGGTGCCCTTGGCTCGGCCGGGGAAGACCTAAGGTGCCACGACACATGTACCCCAGCGGCCATGGCGGGGCGCGCCCAACGGCGATGGGCAACGAACGAACGACAAGGGAGCGAGCGACGCAGGTGAGCGGCGCAGGGAGAGAGGGCGTGCGGCGCGGCCGACGATGGGAAAGGGCACGGCGTGGTAGCCCGACGAGTGCGCACTGGGAAAGGGGGCGACGGATGGGTAGCCACGCTGAGCGACGCAGGTGGCTACCATGCAGGTGAGCGGCGTAGGGAGCGAGGCCGCGTGGCGCGGTCGGCAACGAGAAAAGAAAACGGCGCGGCAGCCGAACGAGCGTGTGTTGGAAAAGAGGGTGGATGGATGAGGAGCCATGTTGTTTTGGGGCCGAACGGATAAGCAAACGAGTAAGGTGTGGACTCAGAAGGGACGGCCGGATAAGCAAATAAGAATTTGTTTTTTATTGGCCCGCTCGTAGATAGCCACCTCCCTCCGGCAGAACGTCCTGGAGTAAGTATTTCCGCAAACCTTTCAAAGGAAAAGTACTTGCTTCACACGAGAGGTAACATGGCCCAGGCCCACCGTCACCCAGCCCCACTCGTATTAGACGCATTGGCCGCAACTGACAAAAACTCGTCACTGTTCTAAAATGCCTTTAAACCCTCTTATCGTCTTCGCATAATCCGTTCGCAAACAAGGCCTCCCCTCCATTCCTCCAGCTCTCCAAGCTTCGTTACGAAACCCACTTGGAAACCTCGCACGAGCAGCAACTGCCCGAAAGGCCGAAACCCTATAAGCAGTAGCGGCCAATGGCGATCATCACCAATTCCCAGGAGGACGGCGACAGTGAGGTGGCTGCGCCGTCTGCGGCGAAGGCCATCAGCAGGAGCGACGAGGACGTCCTCGCGGCGGTGCTCGAGCGCACGGGCGGCCCACTCCCATTCCTCCAGGCGGCGATCGACGTCGCACGGGAGCGCTCCGGCTTGTTCCACCGCGACCCCACCGCGGCGAGGAAGGTGGCAGCGATGGCGAAGGCGGCCAGGGCCCAGGTGGAGGCGGAGGAGAAGCTTGTGGCAGCGAAGGAGGAGACAAGGAAGTTGACGGAGAGACGGAGGAACGAGGAGTCGAGGAGGGCGGCGGATTCGGAGAGGAAGTTGGAGGGGGGCGCAGAGAATGCGGCGAAGGACGGGAGGCGCGCAAGAGGTGATTCATCTCGTACCGCCACCTTTTTTTGGTCTGTTTGTGATGTTCATGGTTCGAATGCGGGATTTGCTTTGTGCCTTGGTGATTTCTGATGCTGCATTTACTCATCAAATAGAAGGCGCTATGTTCCTTTCTACTCCTAAGTCTTTGCGCAAGCAGAGTAAAGTCGCATTGCAGTTCTAGGCTCGGCAACTAGTTAGCTTCAGATTGAGCACATGGGTTTGCGATTCTGCTCTAAAGTTATGATGCATAGGTGTTCAGATTGACATACCGACAACATTCAGGCAAATACATCATGGAATTTCAATGTATGCCGTAGACCGTAGTTGCTTCCTGTGTGAAGTGTTGGTGTTGAGATTTACATGATAACAAACAGGAAAATATCATGGAATTTCAGATTCTCGCTTGGCTGCCTTTACAGTTTTATGCTAATTCATGAGTGTCAGAGCTTGACTTTCAAAGCAGTGATTCAACTCTGAGTTTTTTTACTGGGATTGAGTATTTGAGTTCTGAACTGATGCTTATCTTTGTCGTCACAAAAGATTAAAGGGATTTCAAGTTGTTTAGTGTTCTGTACTCGGTTGCACTTATCAATATTTGCTTTGAGATCTGTACGTTTAACAGCATGTATGTCAAGCAGCAATCAGTTAACGACGCAATATCATGTTTACTGATTCTTCTGCTGATATGTTCTGTCAGACTGTCAGTAGAATTATGCTGCGTTGAACCTATAAGTTTTGTCTTTAAATTATCATTATTGTGCTCATTTAGTAAGATTTCTACTGTAATGAATAGTTGATAAGTTCGTTCCTTGTTATTTGAGACCCATTTCTCGTGGCAACTGTGATTTCCACATGTTACTTACTGTGCCTCATTCTGATCTCAAATTCTGGGATATCAATTACTAACAACTTGGGCTGTGCATACCCTTCTTCTGAAATAAATTGTTTGTACTCTCATGCTGATCTGGACATCAGATGAACTTAATTGTAATCTGCACTTCCATTTCTGTTATTGTGCTCACATCCTTTACATTAAAGAACCAAGGTGTTTTCCTTTTCAATTGTGGATTAGAACCAAATGCTGAAAATGGTCTGGACTTGGAGAAATATTCCTGGACTCAAGAGTTGTCAGAGGTTAACATAACTGTTCCAGTCCCCCAAGGAACAAAGTCAATGTTTGTTGTCTGTGAGATTGAGAAGAACCACCTAAAGGTTGCACTAAAGGGCCAGACTCCAATAATTGACGTAAGTGGCAATATTGAAATGGCGTAACCTCGTCTATATGTTGATGAAGTGACATGCTCAGTATTTACATGACAAGAATCTTCCTCATAGGGCATACATCTTCTAATATAATCTTTGATTGTTTTTCATTCCAGGGGGTGCTTTACCAACCGGTCAACGTTTGCAACTGCTTCTGGACAATTGGTATTCCTGTTGCAACACTAATATCTGTTCCTGCATGAAGTCTGCGTTACCTGTATGTCATTCACTATTTTGTAATGACTCCTTCAGAGGACGGGAAATCACTGTCTATACTACTGTCAAAGCAAAACAAGAAGGAATGGTGGGCATCTGTGATCAGAGGTGGCCCTGAGCTGGATATCAAGAAGGTGAAGATAATGCCCAGCAGATTATGTGACTTGGATATTGATCCTGAGACAAGACAGGCTCTTCAGAAGTCAAAGGTAAGTCAGTGGAATGCCTAATGCATTGGATTTTTCCCCCTACATGAAAACTTTATTCGGTGATCTAGTGAACTTTGTCTTTGTATTTCAGTTTGAGCATCATCGGAGGAATATGGGTCTCCCAACAAGATGAAATCCAAATTCAGGACCCTCTCAAGAAGTTTCCCCAGGTGATTCCCAGCAACTGAAACGTGCAACTGTTTTAAAACCCAAGGGTTATATTTGGGGGCTTTGTTAGTTTGTATAGCTTGATATATGAATGTCTGATTTCACTGTTCGTTTTTAAACCTGCAGACGGGTTCCTCATGGAGGAAAATGGTTTGAGGATCTTGGATCCAAGAAGTTTCACATCGTCGTTTTGCACAGATAGACAATTTCAAATACTGAATAGAAGTCGTCGGCATACTTTTTCTTCTTTATTGAAAGTACGGAGACACATACACTAAAGATATTATTTCGGCTACCATATACTATGCTGTAACTCAGGAGCTTATATTCTGGTAGTCACTAAGTGACTGGGTTGAAAAGCGAGGCTCTGAAATCTTTTTCTCAATGTATTTTGTTCCAGTATTCAGTAGAATCAGGGGTTGAAATGACGAGGTGGCATTCTGTGATTGTTGGGCATATTATGTAGCGCCTCTTGCAGAGTGGCGACTCTGTTAGACCGTTACACTTCTCTGAAAGAACACTTGTTCCTGAATTCTGTTCTGCCAATAGAAAATCTGGTGTTCATAATGTGCTTGGCTTCGTTCATAACTTTTACGTTCACTTGTAATTTTTCAGTGCTACATGTTCAGGACCAGGAAAGATTTGTTGTTCTATCTCCAAATGCTCAATAGCCTGCAAATTTTATGATAAACACGAAGCTATACAATCTATTGTGGAAAGCTACGATCACAGACTCTGACAATGTAGAGGATGTCGTAGCGGCAGGTCGATTCGAGGTGGGAGCCAGGGAGTTTCAGCTCTGTTCTTGCCTTCTTGGTCGAAGGTGGCGTGATCCTGACAGAGGTCAGGGCTGCCGCCGGACGGCAGGTCGCACGCATTACTATGCTTTGGTATGGGGATCCATCGACCCTGACTATGTAGACTGCAAGATTTCAAGCAACAATTGATAAGCAGTGGTTCAGGGCCACTGCTCTCTACTCCATCAAAGATGAATGGATGCTGAATTTCTGATGTCCTATCAACAGTGCTCTATCTGGATTGGGCGCTACCGCCATCAGTTTCAGATGGGCACTGGAATACACGGCCATGAGGACTGAAACATGGTCATCAACACTTGATGCCAAACACAGGGTCTGCATCTGCAAGAACGAGGACAGCAAGAATATTGCCGACACGGCTGGAACTGCGCATGGAATCTGTTCAGAAATTATGCGGTTGTTCCGCAGAGTGCCAAGCAGACAAATAAATTCTACAGAAACAGGAACTGCTTCGACAGCAATCTTATTTCATTACACGTTGGAACCGGGTGTAAGAGACAAAGTCAGATTGTCAGATGTGCACGGACGTACCCGCAGGTAGTAAACACAGGCAGATTCTGCTAATTTACACCACGGTATGTACCTCTATATGAAGTGTAGGAGCAAACATTTCACTTCACCCAACTATTTCTCTCTACGCAGGTTACCTATCTTACACATCTTGCCTGCAAACGGGGCATGAGCCATGATCGACGAGCCATTTGTCCACGCAAGGCTGGTGGAAAGTGTGAGAGCAATTGGGCAACCTCCTCGCTGTCTCGCCGGCTACAATGTCCTGCAAGATGAAGGACGCTATTAGGTCGGTGTTGGTGAAAAGAAAAAAAAAATGCACAAAGCAGGTGCCAGCCACACATTGCATTTAGTAGCAAACAAATTTTGGTATGAAATCGCTAATTGCAGTTGCCTCATTGAGGTTGTTGCATCCCACTAAACTTCATATCAGCGTGTCACTCCTACCATGCATTCATTGTGTCATTGTCCAACCATTGTGCCTCAACTTGCATTCATGATCTCATTATCGCTCCCAGAATGAGCCCATTTTTCTGGTTGAACAACCATATATCTCTCTCAGAAATCATTTCGAAGAAAATAGCGTGGAAAATCGCTGATTACTTGTCAATTGTCTGTACCGCGGACGAATTAGTAGTCCATGTGCTAACTTGTGTTTAATGGTTGCGGACAAGTCTATTACTTAATGATTTTTTTTGCCTTAATCATCAGGACAAAGAACTTTACAGAATGCATGAAACGAGTTTAACAACCACTACACAGACAAATCAAGTACTACTAATAATAGCCTGGGAGCGCGTAGCAACCACCTAACAATCAGTACCCCAGTATCAAGTTAGAAAACAAAACATTAATGGTCACAATGGTTGGCTTTGTTTTTCTTAAAAAACATTTCAAATTTATGTTAAGGTGCAAGACCACTGTGACAGGAGCTTACTTTTAACATAGGTGATTTTTTTCTTTTTTGAACATAAACAGGCAGGGCCTGGTGTTTATATTAATTAAGGTGGGATATTTATATTTAATTATAAAGGTGGGTGCTTATCTCCTGCAACTGAAAAGAACGAAAACACACTTTTTTGGTCGAACGTTCGTCCTGCCTCCACGTGCGATCCCGCAAGTACCCGAGTCTCTTCTTTGGTGCGACATATGCCGCCGACGGAGCTCGACCTCGCTATTCGCGCTCGCCCACGCCGCCGCCTCCCATTCACCACCACTGCCCGCTTCTTCCCCAACGGCGACTGGGTCACCTCCGCCAACGCCTCCGGCTGTGTTCGCGTCAGCAGCCACCACCGCCAGCTTCTCCACCCACGGCGACTGGGCGCCTCCGGCTGCGTCCGCGTCAGCAGCCACCGCGGCCGCCTCCTCGCCGCCCGTGGCTGGTCCCAGCCGGATCGCCTGCCCGCACCACCCTCGAGCACTGCCGCCACCAGATCCCTGCCGCGCTGCCCCCTAACGGCTTTGGTTCCCCGCGTGCCGCCGTCGGCGGGACCTAGCTCTGTTTGCACCCGCACCAGAATTCTTAGGTGTGTTCCTGTCTTCTGCTCTAGATCGATTGACTCAATAGTCAATTCTTCCCGTCAAATTAGGAACCCGCACGAGTGCCTACACTAGGTTGCAGGTTCATACATCTTTTTCAGTATGAGCAGCAGGCGCCCTGTTCCACTAGAATTCCGGAGACTGATTTAAGTATCGATTCTGCAAAAGCATATATAATAGAGATATATTGAATTTGATCGGTTGCTACAAAATTGACTGGCCTTACACAGTGGTTGCCCAGCTTATGGAAAAAAGAGAAAAAGGGCAACCAGAATCAACTACTAAAACTCACATATGGATCATTGCATGGTTTTTTTATTTACTGATTTCCCAATTTTTGATATTGCAAACTGTGTTCAAAGCTTTTAATCTTTGGAAGGTTTTGTGTTTGTGAGTAAATCTGCTAATGTACCTAACTATACACCCAAAATGGAAAAAGGACATGATTTTTAAAATATTTGTTTTAGTGAACTACAGAACCAGCTATCAAATTCAATTAGCACATGGACTTGTGCTATAATTTGTATATGCTTCTTTAGACACATGACAAGAATTGTGATAAATGTATATGACTGATGTGATACTGGTACTTTGACAAGCTCAAAGTGATGAACAAGGTCATGTTTTCTGCAATTTTGGAACATGTTGCCTAAATCAGGTATGCACGTATCTATAACATGAAAGAGACAATTTTCTGGACAGTTGTTTAAATTCAGAATTAAGCATCCTGTCAATTATATCAGAGCCAATCTCAACATATATTCATGTTTGCAAAAAAAAAAAAACGAGGTTTCATCAATTGATTTGTGGATTCTTGCATGCACATGGGGCAAATAACACATTTACAGCTCACCATAGTTCAACTATGCTGCTCCAAATTCCTACCTGTATGTGTTCATATTAAGGATTCTTTAGAGAATTACCGGTGCGTACTTGTAAGTTAATGGAAAAATGGTATGCCTTTCTGGCTTTCTCTAGATTGCATCTTGCTGTTGCAGGAAATGAGAGAAGGTAGTGAAGTGAGGCAAGCTGAACTTTTCTACTGATAAAATGCGACTCGGTGAACTATTTATAGCTTGATGAGGTTGAGCCATCCACAATAAAATTAGGGCTTCTGAAATTCATCTATGAACTGCAAAAGAATTAAGTTAGATCAACATAGTTACAGTTTGGTTAGGCATTACCTGTTCTGTCCACACTTTGGTACTTCTACCGAAGTTTAAAGCAAGCATAGCTGATAAAGGACTGTGAAAAAGTTGACCTTGCAATCTGAGAACTGTGTAGCATTCAGTCTCCAAGCTACATATTTTTTCCGCATATCTGAATATGTCTATCTTTTCAAATTCATTTCTGTTGTGATAGTAGAATAGAGGATTCATTTAATAGCCAGATAATTGGAATACCTCCACCATCTAATGGATGATTTTTTGTTGTGTTTTCTTCAGATAGTGAACCATGCTAATAGGCTGCTGATTTGTCAAGGTCTGGCACTGATTCTCGTCCTCCGCTAAAGTCGCCTTGCACTGGCCCATTCTTGAATGTCGCCCCTGCTCAGCGTCTCTCATCCCCAGGCATCACGCCAACTTGCAGGCCAGAGGTATATCCCCAGGGAAGCAGGCTAGAGGTACTATTGTTGATACGTATGGAGGTATCTTAACACAATCTATCTATTTAATCAATGGATTGCCCCTTCTATTTAATTAATGGATTTTATACATATGTTTTACAGATGTGACTATATATTTTGGAAGTTTACGTATGTCAGTACATTTGGTTTGACTAATTGAACTTGCAAAATTTAAGGACCATAGCTCCTAACAATTTACTATCTTTTATCCGAACACATCAGTTCTACCCCACCTTGTTCATAGTTATAACTGAACATTACCTATGCAATTTTTCAGAGTGGGAAGAAGGGGCAGATCCCTTACCACGGTTCTTTTCCAGTTGCATCAAATTAGTATCATAGTTAATGTAGTTTGAGATTTCAGAGTGGGTAGAAGGGGCGGATCCCTTTCAGAGTAATTTCAGTTTTCATATATATAATCTACATAGAAATTTGTATGGTTTGTTCAGATTTAGTGGGAATATGTTTTTTTCTGAAACTAATAAGCTTTTTTTTGGAAATTCATGTTGTGACTTTTTTTTCAGTTGGTGACATTTTTTTCCTTTGCCATCACCATTCACATCAAACTCATCAACAGCCATTCTGTGGACCTACAAAACTACACGTGATTGGCGTGGTCACCCATCAACACATGCGCACTCAGGTTCATCCCTTCTTTAAGTAACTAATGACTGAATTATAATGCTTTTGACATTGTCCATCTTTTTGTGCAATTCGTGTCAAGATCCTGCTTATTTATCTTTTGATGTGGTTCAGGTGCTTAGGAACACCAGTAATTGGACTTTAGCCAGGCACTGCTTGTGCACTTAAAATCATATTTTTTTTATAGTTAGGTACATTAGCTGTTTCTGTTCGTGCCACTGCATTAGTTAGCCGTTACTCTTCAGATATGCAACTGAATGAAGTTCGGTTCTGCTATGGATTTATTGAATTTTTTTTCTGTTGCCCGCCGATATAAAACATTATCTTAGCCGCATCACGGAAAATAGAGTTTATGAGCCTGCGACGTCGTGCTCTCCGTGACTGTATTAATTTCACGAACTTTGCTTTTTGAATTAAATATCACTTTAACGTTGGTATTTAATTTCACAGTATTGTTATCTTATCATGCGATCCGTGTGTTTTTAGTACAAAAGTTTTGTTGTCCCGTAGCAACGCACGAGCACGCTACCTAGTAAGGGAAACAAAATTGCAAAAGCTGTAGGTATTTTCTCTCTCTTATTCCTGCTATACTTTTAACCAAATCAAAGTGCATATTGTGGTAGAAGGTTTCTTTAACAGTTAGTAGTATTGTGCTTTCATAATTTGTACCTGTAGACAGATAGGGCAAGACAGGATTTCGCCGAATGAGTCCCCCATTTGGTTAGTGACCACATAATGTGGTAGTTTCTTCAGTGACTCTTGTGAGAGCCCTTTAGATGAAATATCTCCAAAGATGTCATATAGGTCATCGTGACCAAAATCTGATATGCTGACCTGTCAATGAAAAAGTATATAAAATTTAGTAGAAGTAGAACACACAAACAACCCATTAACTGTGGCTATTTTTTTCTCTGCAGCATTACCATTCAGTTTCTTTATAACAACAAAAAGACAACAATTCAAAGGAAGCATTGACAAAAAAGAAAAAGAAAAGCCACTACTAGAACACTGTGATATCTCCATTCTGTGGCAAATACAATGATGGGAATCCATGTCATATTTTTCTGTAGCTTTGTGCTGTCAAAATTATACTCCAGTGCTACTGATTACTGACCTGCCAAAGATATGATGCATATCCTGAAGTTGTAAATTGCTCTTGCACAAACCGGGCACGAAGAAGCTGCTCAATGAAATCAGCCTGCACACCAAACCATGGATGTTGTTATAAAGAACGCTTCTATAAAATTACTAACAATTACCGTGGTAAACTCATATTTATGATAGACCTCAAACGACCAAGTAGTAGTGCAAGTCGAATATTTTGCTAGATTGCAGTAGTGCAAGTCAAATTAGGTTTATGAGGTTGTTTTCTCTGTTATATTTTTTATGAAACCATAGGGAACCTTATGAAGTAGTACTAGTAACAGTCACTATCTCACACAGACTGACATACACGATAACGTCGAAGAGATTTTAGAGAAACAGATGGCATATCTGCGTTCACACCTAACGTCCAACAGTCCAAGCAAGAATCGTAATTTAATCGACAATCAAGTTCTCAATTAACAAGAATACGCATACGTATCATGTGAAAGTGAAACTGAAAGCAAACAACTGAACAAGCAAAGACAGGGCATGGAAGAAGCTTACTACCATGGACGATGCGCCGTGCGAGCCCAGGCGGTCGGAGCACCAATAAGCGCGAGAAGCCTCAAGAACCTCAATGGAGAGGACAGCTCCGGCGACCGCCCCCAATCCAGCTCCCCGCAGAACGCCGCCGCTGTCGGAAGCTCTGCCCGCCACCGCGCCGGTGACTGCCCCAGTCAGAGCCCCAGCTTTACACGCGCGCGGCACATGCACCACAAGGCCAACGTCGAGCTCTCAGGACAGCTAACAGCAGGGGCAAGATCGAGGCGAGAGGAGCATGTATGTGCAAGAGCAAGTACCAAGAGCGAAGAGGCCAGTGAGGGCGCCGGAGACGACGCCGGCGAGCAGCCTCGGGGGGTGCAGCGCCACGCTGCGTTCGTCCAGCGCGTCCTCGTCGGGCGCAGGCGCGGGCGCCTCGGCGACCTCCATCGTCGTCGCGACGAGGCCTCCCCGAAGACGAGGTGGCGAGCAATGTGACAAGCTCCCTCGCCACGTAGTGGCGCGGCGTTTATTTTTGGCGCCTTGGTTGGTGTGGCGGGGAAGGGGCGGGGCGAGAGTAAGGATGGCAACGGGTATATACCCGTCGGGTATCGCCGGAACGTTCTCTTCCCCACTACGGAGAATTCATCCCGTCCCCATCCCCATTAACTGTCTCGGGTATAGATTCTTGCCCATCCCCGTACCCGTCGGGTATCGGTCGGGTAACAGATACCCGACGGGTACTGCATACCCGATAAACAAGGACACTTGTGGTCGCAGCTTTGCAATCGGAGACGTTTCTTCTTCACCCGGGTATAAGTGTCGGAGTCTCGAAGATGCCGAGGAGAAGGAGCGAGGTTGCGAGGAGGACGAGCAAAGGTGGCAGAGAGACCGAACTGAGGAAGCGAGGGGCACGAGCGCTCGTGAGACAGGCATGCTTGTGCTGCTGGCGGAGATGGTGAGGAAAAATTGAACGAGGGTTCCTAGAACACACAAATTATATATATGACTGTTCAGATTTGGACCAAAATATCTATGTTGAGCTTCTTTGGGCCTAATACTCGCATGACAACTCAAATAGTCGGGTTCCCCAACGGGTAACGGGGACGGGTAAACAGGGAACGTTCCCGTACCCGCTATACCCGTCGGGTATGGATTCTTGCCCATTTAGATCCCCGCGGGTAAAGATATGATCCCATCCCCGTCCCCTAATGGATCAAATACCCATCGGGTATCGGGTATCGGGTCCCCGTTGCCATCCTTAGGCGAGAGGCTCTCCGGGAGAGGAGGGTGAAAGGCCAAAAGGCTTTGGTTTCAGCGGGCGCCTTGTGAAATCATATTTGTTCGGTCGCTTTCTCTTTGTGGTTGGCGTGGCTTTTCATCGGACCCTTTTGTACCTCGAAGGTTGGTGTTTGGTGACAGGTTTTTGCACGGAAGCCGGAAGGATAATATGAACATACGTGCTGTTTGGTTGGCAAATGTAAACGCAAACGTTAACGAAATCGAATTACCCTGGGACCGTAAACAATGAATCAGATCATGGACTTTGTTTGGATTTGGACGGTAATGGAATCAGCTGAGTGCACGAGCTGCAGTTGCACACCAAACACACGACGACGCTGAGCGAATCTTCAGGGAGCGACGAACGCACGACGACGGAGTCCGCTCACACCTAGCGACGAACCTGGCCGGTGCTGGAGCCGCTCCCCCGACGAGCAGCACGTGCAGGTCCACCACCTCGCTCCCACCGCATCAGCCCTTGGCCTTGCCATTCCCGGTGGCCGCCGCGATTCGTCCGATCACGGCCCCTAATAGCGCCGCCGCTGCCAGGCACGGCATCAGGCGCCGCGAGGACCACCATCTCCTCCTCACGACTACAGGGACGGTGGCTGTAGTGGCGACGACGTTGAACCCGGGCCTAAGCTTGTCCCCGGGGGTGGGGAGGACGAACATCTTGGGGTCGCCGACTTCGTGGGGAGCAACGTGAGTTCGCTGTTGGACTTGGAGCGCCTCGTCGACCACGGCTGCATCTACGGAATCACGAGGCGAGGAAGAGGAAGAGGAAGTGCCCGAGTCCTATAGCAGCAGCGGCGGTATCGGATAAGGCATCGGGATGTCCGGGATCGAAATTGAATAGGCTGTAATTAGATTGCAGGGTACCTAATATCGGGGCAAATCCAACCAAACAACAGTAGCGTTATCCATTACCCTCTGTAATCCAATTACGTTACATTTAGTTGAACCAAACACCATCATAGTTTTTTAGATCCTTTTGTTGATGTTGATATCTTCTCCACCTCGCGCAATGAATCATTGATTGGGTGAAAGATCTCACCTTCTTTTTTTTTATTTCTTTCTTCCTGAAAGACCAGCAAACATTAACTTTGTATTGTTTCTCGGAAATACTCCTAAGTTAGATAGTGCATCAGCATTGCCAACATCTATTATCTGCTGCAAATTTTTGCGTCCATCAAGTGTGTAACGGGTGTGATTATTTAACGAAGAGCATCTCCAGTAGACTACCTAAAAAGATTACATATCCTATTTTAATGGTAGAGATCAAAAAACCACTTCCACTATTCACTTTTGTTGGCCCAGCAAATAAACACCTAAAAATTTGTTCGACTGCTTCCAGCCCCATGTTCGTTCGCCCTAGCCTGTGCGCGGCTCTTCCCCCACCGCTGCACCAAGCAAGGTCATCGTCGCACCCTTCGAGCATCTCGGCGGCAGCGTGGCGAAGACTGCTGTGGACAGATTTGGCCGCCCCTAGCCGTTCCCCACCTCCAGGCTACCGCACGTCTCCTTGTCGACGATCGCCAGAGCTCGCGCTCCTCGTCTTCCCCGGTTGGAATACTCTTGATGGCTACAGGGTGGCCGGAGCCACCCCCTCTCCCGATGGCGCATCAAGCACTGATGGCCAAGTTTTTCAATGATGATGTGGAAAGGAAGAGGATGGCATGTGGGTCCCACATGTCACCCTCTATTAAGATGGATTTGGGAGGTATGTTTTAGGTAATCATGCTGGAGGAAATAACAAACAATGAGTAGTATCAAAATATGTGGCTATCCAAATAGAAAAGTAGGGCCTCTGTTTTAGGTAGTAGTGTTGGAGATGCTCTTGGTATCTTTTCTAATTTATAGGAATAGAGATTTTTGTGAAAAATTAACCTTCAATAGCCTCTTTAATTGGATATTCAAATATATATATCCTCTATTTTGGATTTCTCGCTAGCCTAAGTGCCTGTTTAGTTCCCAAAATTTTGCAAAATTTTTCAAGATTCCCCGTCACATCGAATCTTTGGACGTATGCATGAAGCATTAAATATAAATAAAAAATAAAATTAATTACACAGTTTAGACGAAATTCACGAGACAAATCTTTTAAGCCTAATTAGACTATGATTGTACACTAATTGCCAAATAACAACGAAAGTGTTACAGTACCATTTTCCAAAAAAAATCGCCAACTAAACAAGGCCTAAGATGGAGAGTAAGAATGACTCTCTAGACTGAGCACAAGATATAGAAAAGCTGGGAGAATACAGAGATATAGAATAATATTTTTACTCAAATGACTCTCCAAACGATAATTTAGAGAGTAGATTTAAAAAAGGCTCTCGGAGATGCTCTTAGAGACCTACTCCCTCTGTCGTGAAATATAGTGCATTCTGACCATTCTCAGACAAAATAAGAGAGACTGCAATAAACGCATATACCCCTCACTTAACTTCCTAATCTATTGAAATCTGATTCTACTCCACATGATTAAAGGCTGAACTGTCAGTCTCCTTATATAAAATATGGCAAGTACTTGAATTACTTTACTTATACAAAATAATCATGTATATTTATTTAAGTAAACATTATCTTTCTGTTCTCCGAATGCACTATATTTTAGAATGAATTTTAAATGCTAGAATACACTATGTTTTAGGAGGAAGGGAGGATGTGATAATGAGTTCTTTCGTTGCCTTGTAACACAAGACGATGGAAACTCTACTTGCGTCCCCTCTTAAATGATTGAGCCGCGTTTCTGTTAGTTTCTTCCTAAAAATTGGTTTTCTGCCTCATGGCTCCTATACTTAGAATATTAGTTGCCATTAAAGGTGCAACATTGTGAGAAAAGCACGTGTCTATTTACTATTTGCATCAAAGCGTGCGCAGGCTGTGTTTAGTTCGTGAAATTTGAGAATTTGGCTATTGTAGCACTTTCGTTTTTATTTGTCAATTAGTGTTCAATCATGGACTAATTAGGCTCAAAACGTTCGTCTCGCGATTTCCAACCAAACTGTGCAATTAGTTTTTTCGTCTACATTTAATGCTCTATGCACGTATCGTAAGATTCGATGTGATGGCTACTGTAGCACTTTTTGGGAACTAAACACAGCCTATGTCTTATGTTTGAAAACAACAACATGACGATGAAAACATAAACCAAACAAGATTTTTCATACTGGTTACAAGTAATAAGCAAGACTACAAGCAATGGGCAAACACATTGATAGCGCAGTGGTTGGGCACATCCACAAGGGTTCAATCCCCTAGTGCCGCATGGTTGTGTGCCCGCCTCCTTGGTTGAAACAACGCATATGGTTCCGCGGCCGCCCAAGAATTAAGCATGCACACGTGTGAGGTTCCTGTCTGTTCTCGGGTTTGGTGGGGGCCTTCTTTAAGGGCGTGTTTAGTTCCGAAAATTTTTGGCTTTTGGCTACTGTAGCACTTTCGTTTGTATTTGGCAAAAATTATTCAATTATGGACTATTTAGGCTTAAAAGATTCGTCTCACGATTTCTCGACTAACTGTGTAATTAGTTTTTTTTTTCGTCTACATTTAGTACTCCATGCATGTGCCGCAAGATTCGATGTGACGGTTACTATACAAAATTTTTTGGCTTTTGGGTGGAACTAAACGGGGCCTAAGATTAAAGTCAATGGGACGTCTCGCCTCTTGCAAGCAATGGTAGTAAGGATAAAAATAATGACCAAGTCTTTTTAGACTATAAGCAATGGTAATAAGGATAAAAATAATGGCGAGGACCACTACCTATGTTGGGTAGGAAAAGGCAATAAAATAGCAAGGTTATGTAACCGACAAGAATTGGTGTGTAGCACTAGCATAAAGACAATCATCGTGCCAACGTTTATACAAACTTGAAGAGGTTTGAGAATTGAGATGGCACCCAAACATTCGGGAAGGAAGGATATACAAACCTAGAAAACCAACATGTTGACATGGTAGTGATGGAGACCGTCTCCCATGCTCCCATCTCCTCCCAAGCTCCCATGCTCCCACTCTAAAAAAAACCATCAAAACGTGCATGAAAAAAATCAACAGAAATATAATTGGGTAGTTAATGGAAGGATGAATGCTCATACAAAATTTGAGGACATACAAAATTATGTGCAAGTAGAAACACGCTGAGAGAGAGAGAGAGAGAATCAACGAGCCTGCTCGCTGGTTGGTTTCTGGCTGATAAGTTCGGCTAGGGCTAGTTTGTTGTGAGAGAAAAACACCGTTGACTGACTGATAAGCCCTGGCTGAAATCAACAAGCGAACATGCTGAATATTGGGTCAGGTACTCTGTTTGTATAGATCCACAGCCCACGCTATTCACATGATGATTTGTCTTTTTTGTTTCTTCTTGCATAGAACTTCTTCCATCCCCAGATTTCGCATGAGCGTATCTTTATATTGTCTACTCATTCATATTTTGTTGATTTTTTTTTGTGCACATTTTTATGGTTGTTTTGGATGAGTGGGAGCACAAGAGGCATTCTCGGTAGTGATGGTCAAAGTCAAAAAAAAAAACTCGAATTGGACTTGTATTGGCGAGAGGAGAATGTGCTACGTAGCAGGCTCATTATTTCCATATATATATATATATATATATATATATATATATATATATGGAGTAGCATGAAAATTTAAATAAATAACATGAATAACTACGAGCAATTAAACACTATAAGAACATAAAACAATAAGATAAAAGAATAGTTTTAAAAAGAGTTCCAACATTTAGATAATATTTTTAGAAAAAAAATGATACTAGTTTTATATCTTACCGATTTCAAATAATTTAACCATGAAGTTTAAGAGATTAAACTAGTTTTTTATTTAAAAATAGAAAATCACCTTAGAAACCACTTTAATTGGTTTATTATGGTGGTGTTTTGTTTGGTTGCAGGCTGTTTAATAACCTATAAAATAGTTTTAGGATTGTAAATCAAACTGACGTACTCCTATATAAGTTTTGGAGTTTGAAAACAGCAGTGCTCGCCCATCCTGGAGAAGATAGAGCTATCCATGCGGTGCATTGAATTCGGGCCCAAGAACACATCCCGAGTTGTCTGCCGATCGAGCTACTAGCCTACTCCCGCTGTCATCCAAGATAGCGACCGTGCGTCGTCCACCCCCGCTGGCCGCTGCATGCACACACCGGGCGTTCGGTTTCGCCATGCGCGTCGTCGTCTACGGCTGGCTACGGGTCACTTTTGGATTTTGGGGGCCGTTACCCTCGTGCCGGGCCGCCGGCGCTTGCCATTTTTCACGTCCCCGGCCGTTTGTTCTTGGGGCGTTCCCAACAATCTACTAGCTCCGAGCTAGCTGACGTTGGATTCTCGCCGACGTGAAAGAGAGTGAGGGCTAAAATACTTTTAACGCTAGCGACGAGTTCCTTGCCGGGTGCTTTGTTTGCCCCGAGGCATCTGGCACGCCACGCGAGGTCTTAGACTATGTTTAGTTCACCAAATAATTTTTTTTTTGATGTAGGATATTTCGAGGATGTTGAAGGGGTTTTCGTATACTAATAAAAAAACTAATTACATAGCTCGTTGAAAACTGCGAGACGAATTTATTAAGTCTAATTAATCTATTATTAGCGCGTGTTAGTTACTGTAGTGCTTATGGCTAATCATGGACCGATTAGTCTTAAAATATTCGTCTCGCGATTTCCAACTAAACTGTGCAATTAGTTTTTTTTTTGTCTATATTTAATACTCCATGCATGTATCGTAAGATTTGATGTGATAGTTTGAGGTAAAAATTTTCCCTCCACTCCTCTCCTCAGGACGCCATAAAAAAACTAAAAATAGTACGGACGCTGCTTTGGATGGTGCGCTCTGCAAATAACTGTTGGGTAGATGAATTTGTGTGTTAGCTCTCGAGATGATGTGGAGATCAAATCGCTAGCAAGCTGGCAAGATTGTTGACGACGCTCTAAGGGCTGTTTTTGTTTTTTTAAAAATGTTTACATCAAAATTTGGGAGAAAGAATCCGAGAACTCGCAGGCTTTTCAAATTGTATCAATCAAAGAAGATCTATGTCAGCCACGATTCTGTAATCGGGTCTCTTGGGATGACGTCAGCGGATAGCGATGATGAACTACGGTTGGCGCCAGAAAATTACATATCGGACTCTACAAAAAGTAAAAGATTAGAGTCCAAGTTATCTTAAATTAGAAATATTTTCGTTTATACCAAGGATGGTAACGAATCGTGCTCGAGTAGGATTCAGGTTTAGACTCCGGGTATAAATATCAGACCCCGGCTATTATAGAAAGAAAGAAATCAATCCAAATATAAGTCAATTACTTTTTTCGGCTCCGGCCACTCCTTAGGAGTATGAGTATAGTAGATCTCGGCGAGTTCTTCAGCGAGTACGGCTGCATCGATCTGGTCGATCTCCACTGCTTGTCTGTAAGTACCGTCATGGTTTATATCTCTGTTCGTATGGCTGTATCGATCCGGTCGACCCCCACTGCGGCTCTGATATAAGCTAGTTATCGACTCTTATTTAATTCAAGTATGACATGTGTGATTCCGCCCCACACTTCACTGCTTGAATTAAATCAAGGTCAAGTTATCGGCTCAACCTTAGAATGACAGTCTTTGATAGATTCACTAAGCTATCAATATTGCTTATTGCTTTCATTATTTATCTAATTACAATAATATCATTCTGTCCGATTGAGATTGATTTAGATTGACCTTATATCTTATTTGACCCATCGTTTGCTAACCTAAAACTGATCAAATTTACACCTTATACGATGAGTTATGTCTTATTGGCTGTTTTACATCAATCTTGATCGTGCATAACGTGCGGTTAAGGCATGTTACGTCTTAAGTAGATCTATTGGCTAGAGAGAACCGTTCCACGGCTCGTTATCACGGCCTGTGTGATTCTGCCTCACACCCCACTGTTAGCACCGTGGAGTGGGGATCGGTATTTAGTAGATCTATTTCTTGTAAGGCCTGACTTTAACTGTGCGTTATGCCTGAATCGACTGTTTTAGCCGATATCGAACGCTTTCACAAACAGTTCGCATCACGAGACCGTTGAAGTAAAGATAGGTTGAAAGATATGTTAGCCCCATGATCTTATTATTGTATTACGACCTGCATGATTCTGTCTCATGCCCCACTAATATTAGTAATGAGTTAGGGTCGTCGAGTCTATTGTTATTTCTACGGCCTACATGATTCTACTTCATGCCCCACTGGTCATAATGATAGATGAGATCTAACATGTTCATTAGATTTATCTTTATTAAATAGTTAAGTGGTTTGAATTGTTTATTTATATAAAAAGGAGTTCGGTTAATTATAATTATTGGCTCAGCATAAACCGATCATTGTTGACATCTTATTGTCATTGATTAATATCTGTTCAATTAATGATATTTATCCTGAATGATAACTAATTCTTCTTACACAACCCCATGAGCTCTAATTGATTTATTCTCATGAATATACTGGAATCGACTATTTAGTCAATCTCCTTTCATATCGGCTCTCATAGCCGCACATTCGGGACTGTCTGGCAACACCGGCAAGTTCCGCCCTTAATTACTGATGAACTTTATCTCCTTGTCAATTATAGGGTCAAATTGACTGGCACGTCTCGGGAGGATCGTGCAGGATCGACCACCCCTGTGCTAAAGCTAGGCAGATCTGCTCCAACGAGCGGACCTTTCTGGCTTGCTGTGTGTGTCATCGGCACGGGGCAAAAATTCTGTGTCGACACACGTTTTTGGCACGCCCGGTTGGACCCACAATCGTCATGGCGGTTCACAACAACGACGATATCCTTATGCTATATTATGAAGATCTACCTAATGGGGATAAGGGTATCATCAGCAAAGCTATAGAAGAGTTTCAGAATAAATGTTTGTTGTCCTACACCAAAACACGTGACAACATAATTGTTTAGAAATTTTTACTACCAAGAGTTCTGTTACACGGGCAGACAGACACAAGTGAAGCTGAAGATAAGCATTTCTTTAAAGAGGTTGGGACAAATCTATTCATGATGCCATGTCGAGCCATAACGAAGCTTTCGTGGACGTATTTCATAACGTCTTGAAAGAGGCGATTCATGGATTTCCAGTTGGTCAAGGCGGACCGACTTATTACAACATTCCAGATCCATCGACCCAGGGGACCAATCAAGTCGGTACCAGCCATCAAGAAGCAGCACTGGCTGGTAGTGGTGATGTCCAGACAGTTTAGGGTTTATCTGAACAAACTCAAGAAACTACTGTAAATCAAACACAGTACCATCCTAGACCATCGGTACAGCATGTGCAACAACCGGTGGGGCAAAGTCATAACCAGGTGATCAATTTTGGCGCATCAGGTCACATACCGTCATCGGCTCAAAAAATAGCACTGTCAGTTCAAAGGATCCGTAGAGATATAGATCCTTATATCTATAATCAGAGACTTCAAGCAGCAAGCCAGCAAAGGACTCAGTAGATTGAGATTCTACAAGGGTATCACTGTAGCATAGATTATAACACCCTCCATATGATGCCAAATTCAAGATATTAAGGCATGTAGGATTTCAATTCACAGATGGGTCAGCAGGTACAGAGGAATCCAAATTCGCAAGCTGATGAGTTATTGCTGAGGGTGACTAAGATGATGAAGAATTAGTTCGGTCTGAAGCCAAAAGGGTTGACCTTTTTGTACAAACACTCATATCCAGAATGGTATGATTTGGTCGCTCTTCCAACAAATTATAGGCTCCTAGAATTTGCTAAGTTCACTGACCAAGACAGTACAAGCACGATAGAACATGTCAGTCGGTATCTTACACAATTGGGCGAAGCGTCAGTTGAAGATGGCCATCAAGTTCGTTTCTTCTCTCTATCCTTATCAGGGCCAGCCTTCACTTGGTTTTCATCATTGCCAGTCAATTCCATTATCAATTGGGCTGACCTAGAGAAGAAGTTTCATACATATTTTTATACTGAGACTGGAGAAAAAAAGATTACCGATCTGACAACCATAAGATAGAAGACTAATGAATCAGGCACTAAATTTCTTTAGAGGTTTCGAGAGATCAGGAACTTGTGCTTCTCCTTAAACTTGGCCAATGATCAACTAGCTGCTTTGGCTGTTTAAGGAATACTACCGATGTGGAAAGAAAAGCTGCTGGGACAAGAATTTGATAACTTGGGACAATTGGCTCAACGAGTAGCAGTGCTTAATAGCCAATTTCAGAGTATGCGCAGAGATACCCGGTTCTAGAAGAGTACCTTAGTAGCCGAAGCTTATGATCCATGTTCAGTCGATGATGACTATGAAGATGAAGAAGAAGAGTTTGCTGCAGCTGAATGGAATTGGGGCAAGAAGACAGTGATGATGTCAAATCCTTGGGGAAGAGAAGTCCAGGAGAGCTATGACTTTAATGTTACCAAATCAGATAAACTCTTTGATTTCCTGCTAGAGAAAGGGTAGATCAAGTTGCCCGATGGTCATGTCATGTTGCCCCCTGATCAGTTGAAGAATAAAAAGTTCTTTAAGTTCCATAATGCTACTTCTCATTCTACTAATAAATGCAGAATCTTTAGGCAGCATATACATAGAGCTATTCAATAGGGGAGGCTCAAATTTGATACGCCTCGGAAAATGAAAGTTAATGATAATCCTTTCTCAGGAGATCAAAACATGGTTGATGCTGGGCTATTCAAAGGAAAAATCAAGGTCCTAACATCAACCAAATCAAAAGAAGCTGGAACAGTCGATCCCAAGATACAAATATCACCTGATGAGTACAGGGAAATTAGGGGACATCGTGCTAAGCAAAAGAGCCGATATGAGCAGAGGAAGACATTAAGAGTAGAGACGACAAAGCCATGGGTCACATCTCGGATTCTATTGAATAAATGGCAGCGATAGAAGGAAAATGATTATCAGAGTTGGTTAAAAGATCAAGCGTACCAGCATCAATTGGAGAGAGAAAAGTATGAAAGGGAACAAACCAAATTACATTGGAATTGTCCTTTCTTCAGATATTGCTGGAATAAAGGTTTGAAGTTGCTTACCAGGCATGACTGTCCAGGATGCAGCAATCAATATCGGAAGTATAGGCAGTTTCAAACCAACAGCTGGTCTATCTATGCTCAAGATGCATATCATCATAATAATATGGATTGGCGCTTAAAAAATAAAAGTGTTCATGATCGGCTTGGAAAAAGAGTCGTTGATCAGGACTGGGCTGATCATGAAGAAGAAGGCACTGAAAGAAGATATGTGTGGCAGAAAATCCAGTGGTGCCTAGGAGGTTTAACAAGAAGCCATAAGAGAAGGGTGCAACGCCTAAGGAATAAAGAGATGGAACAGGCTCAGGCATCTGGTAAGACTCAAGTGTGGTGTACCAAACAGATAGCCGATAGAATGCAACCATCGGTTAATATCCAAATGGCTTTTCTGTTGCCATCAGAATTTAGAGCTCCGGTAGATCAAGAAGTTTATTCAGATTTCGATGAATCAGAGTATGAGGAGATAGTTGCCAAGTTGACGGTTGTACAACAAGTAATATTTGATAAGCCAGTCAAACATCAGCACTTAAAGGCGTTATATATGAAAGGTCTTGTCGATGGGAAGCCGATGAACAAGATCTTGGTGGATGGAGGTGCTTTTGTTAATCTTATGCCTTACACTACTTTTCGTAAACTCGGTAAAGGACTAGAAGATCTGATGGAGACTGACATGATGCTTAAGGATTTTAGAGGTAATACGTCTAAGACCCGAGGGCAATAAACGTTGAGCTAACAATCGAAAGCAAGACTCTGCTCACTACATTCTTCGTCATCGATGGGAAAGGGTCTTACAGTTTGCTCCATGGTCGTGATTGGATTCATGCAAATTGTTGTATACCATCAACTATGCATCAGCATTTGATTCAATGGCATGGGGATGACGTTGAACTGGTTCACGCTGATGAGTCCATGAGTATCGCAATAGCCGATCCAGTCTTTTGGGAACTAGGAGACTTCGAATGTTTTTCTAGCAAGTCATAGAAAGGAGGCTTCATTAAGATCAGCAATGAAAGCCAACAGCCAATGCAAGCGATCGACTCTGAAAGCTTGTTTTAGTAGAAAAATCATGACTTCACATCGACCATTGGATTAAAGGAAAAATAAGCGTTGAGTCTTGGAGATGGATTTAAGCCGACATATGTGAATGCTGAGTCAAAGTGTGAGTGCGATTCAGAGTTAATGGATTTCTTAAGAAGTTCTGTTTCACTTAATAGGATGATTGACCTGGGTTCATTAATCGTTCGACCTTTGATATAAAATGTTCTATGGTACGTTATCCTGACACCCGGTCAACATTTGATAGCCGATTTGTTCTTGGCTCTAATAGCCAGTACCGGGACGGTATCGCCTCTAGTTCAAAAAATAAAAATCTTCAAAGACAATAAAAGCCGATACGATATGTATCACCTATAGAGCAAAAAGCACAAAAGCCATCATATTCAAGGGCATTGCACTAAGACACATTCATGAAAGAGCAGGAGTCTTTGTTCATCAGATTATCCTAAGTACAAACTAATCAAAGACCTTGTTCACCACATCCTGAGCGGATGTGATGTCTACTATGGCCTCCGCTGCCATGGTGAATTCTTTGAGCAGGTCCTCATGCTCCTCGAGGCCATCGCCCATAGGGAAACCAGTCTCCATGGCGTGGAACTCATACCTAGTTTGGACTTGTGCCGCGGTCAGCGCCACCGCCGCACCATGACGAACACCATGAAGGGCGATCTCCCAAACGCAAATCGAGACATCCTAGAGACGAGCGGTGATAGAGGAACCCCGTGCATTGACGGCATTCGCGGCCGCATTCGCCGCCAGTTGGAGAGACTCTAACTACACCATCAGGGCTGACAGTCATAGGAACAAAAGGCTATCAAGATAAAGGTAATGGAAATCGAAATGAAGCATTTCTAGAGTTTGTCTTACCCACCACCATGGCATCAGACTCGACTAGCCATGCTCGGATGACACTGGCCTCCTCCTTAGCCATGTGTAGGGTGGCCTGAGAGACCCTGAGGCAAATCTCAAGTTGATCGTTCTCCCAAGTCGCCTCGGAATAGCGATTCTGAGCCATTCTCCACTCATGAAGGTAGTGCCGGGCGTCGTCGCCATTATAGGAGTCAGAAGAATCCGACAACGATGCTGGCATAGAAGATACAATGTTAGAGGGCTCACCGGCCCTAGGAAGAGGATGAATGCTATCATTCACGATGAACCTAGAAACAAAGTAGAAGAGTCATCGCTGTGAATAGAAGATTTGCAAATCGTCGCCATGAACAAAAGCCATTAATCTCACCTCATACATCGGAGGCGCTGACTCACTGGCATGTTCTCCTCCGGGATCTCCTCTGCCACTCGCTTGCCGCGGTTATCCTTGCCGGCCATGGATTTGATTGGATCTACAAGAAGGGAAGGGAACCGCTACAGGGTTTTGGAAGGCGGAGAAGTGCAAAGGAACAGTTGCTAATGAAGATGCGTTCGAGGCCAAAACCACCGGCTTTTATTTGAAGACCTAAAGCGAAGAGGCGGATGCCTTGGGACGTGTAAAAGGTAGCCACAATTAATGGAAGGCGAGACTCCATTTCATTAATACTGATGGGAGTACAACATCGAGCGACTAAAGGCAGAAAATCAAAGGGTTCTCTTAATAAAAGTCGTGTTTTCAGACTCAAATGGATTGAGATCAAAAGTCTGGGATCTGTTGTTTTAAATCGGCTCTTTAGCCGAAACAAGAGATACAACGAGATAATAGAAAAGTATGTTAGTTTTATGCAAGATACATGTGTTAACCTATGGATTACAAGTTCAAAACATCCTGGATAATTTTCAATATTTCTAGCCAGATGACATCAGCTTCTGCAATCTTTTGCTTGTATTCTTCGGTTGTTCCAGGAGTGTTCTCAAGACTACTACGAATGGCTCTGCTTCTTTTCACTTTGGCCAATAGTTCCTGTTTCTTCTGTTTGATGGCATCGAGTATTTGGGCCAAAGTAAACTTGCGATGGTCAATAGTAGCCTTCATGTTTTTTAGTTCCTTCTCAAGTTTAGCATGTCTGATTTCTAGCCGGGAAAGCTCTAGATCGGTCTTGGGGGAAGAATTTTTTAGATCATCAATCAGCTGCATCAACTCTTTAGCCTCTTGCCTGTTAGAGTTATCCTGGGCCATCAAAGCTTCACGATTGGACAGGTTCCTCTAAATCGTTTTCACCTTTAGAGCTTGATCTTCAAAGGTAGACAAATACGACAAGACTCTAGAGAGGGCTAGAGATGGATCGCCCTTTATAGCCAAGAAGACTCTCTACATAGAGTCAGTGTCTTGGACCAAATCAGCTACGTTCTTCTCAAGTATTTGCAATATGTGTCTTAGCTGATTTTTGGTCTCTTCTGATAGGGCTTCGCTAGAAGAAGTAGCTGATGATCTGATCTCATCCTCATCAAGATATTTCTCAAAATTGAGAGAGTAGCTCCGGGCTAGAAGACTGAGTGCCTGTGTACAAAGGAAAACATGATTAGGAGGTTTGAATCGGTTTATCAAAAAAACAAATGGCAAAGAAGGTATAGTACCTTCTCTGTAATAGCCTCTATTGGAAGAGGGGGAACAACTAATGATGCATCGACGACATCTGGTTGAATCGGCTCTGAGCTTCCAACGTTGGCATCTGTAATAACAAAGAAAGATTTTTAATTCATGTTTGTTGCAAAGAAACAAATGTAGCAAGTGACTCATTCACCATCAGTTATTTGCTAGGCTGGGGAATCAGCAGCTTGAGTATGGACGGCAACAAGACCATCTTCAGCGCTGGTAGGATCGCTAAGCGGACTGTCAAGTGTTTCCTTGAGAAGTATCTAGTGCAAGTAAAAGTCAGGAGTAGGGTAAAAGACTATGTAAATCAAAGAGTTAAAGAAAATGCTTCGACAAGCATCAAGGAAAAATTCACATTTTCTACCATTGTAGAAGCATCGGTTACTTCCACCGAAATCAGCTCCTGTTGAGGATCGGCCAACAAAGGTTTGGTTGGTGATGAATCAAGTGCCTGAGATAGTAGTCCCGCACCCGAAGCAGACTGGGATGCAATGCTCAATAACTGTGAGAAAATGGGATCAGAAAGTTGAACATCAATTTGAGAAAAGTATGAATTGTTCACCTGAGCAGCTGATGGCCTTGTTCTATAGAGTCTTTTTTCCAGTAGTAGCCTTCTGAGTTACCCCTAGAACCGCCTTGCATTTTGGGGATTGTCGTGTCACGATCGTGGGAGTGGCAGGGGTTCTCATCAACTTCTTCAAGGAAGGTGCGGTTGATCCCATCCTTGAAACTGGGCATGACGGTTGGTAATCTATAGGATGCCCTCTCCTGTCCAGTCTTGGAGGATCAAATTCAATGTCCTGAAAAGATCAGTTAGAATGGTTGGCAAGAAAATTCACCAAGTAATCTCTCTGAAAAGAGGATGAAGGATTACCTCACTATTAGAAGCAAATTCCCCGTCTAGAGCTATACATAGAGGATAGACTGGCCCATAGAAGAGATGGGAATGCAATTCTTGCCACCAGGACTCAAAGAGGTTGGAAGAAAAACTGGCTCTAACCCAGTCATGCAAGGAAAAGGAAGGAAGGTCAGATCCCAATTGAAAGGCTCTGGAAGCTTCCAGCACATCACTAATATCCTCTCGGCTTTAGGATGTTCTTGAAGAACAGGCGAGGGGGAAGTTGACCGAGGCCAAACTAAGGAGCCACAAAAGAAGGGTTGTAAAACTCATAGGTTGGAGGATTGCCTAGAATGGAGGAACCTTTAACCATTTTGTCACAGCCATGATGAAATTTGGCTAGGAGAACACATGGTTTAATAAAGTAATTGAAGATCATAGCCGCTATCTCATCCGAACAGCCGGATTCAAATCAGAATTTGAATGGAAAAGTCAGTTCATCATCCTCATTATAAGGTAGCCAAGTTAGGACGGCTATGTCAAACCCTCTGTAAAACTTTTTGAAGAGGTGGCTAATGTCGAAATCAATTATTATGGTCGATGCAGCCTTGTCATAACTCGTACACTGTCGAGCTCTTCCTTCTTCGCCTCTATATTCCTCATCAAAATTAGAGGAAGGAAAACTCAGGTATCTAAGATCAGGCCTCACCATCTTGTGCATGTACAAATTGAGCCACAATTGTATTAGCCACCAAGGGCCACTGATAGTCTATATTGGTTCATTCTTCAGCAATTGGACAACCACCTGGTACATCAGATGATAAGCAGCTCCTAGCAGATATTTTCCAAGAGGGATATCCTTGCCTAATGCTAGGTGCTCTGCCATGAGTTTATGATTATAAGTCGAACCACAGGATGTCCCACAAAAGATGAATCTCTCTAACCACATATTCAGAAAAGCCACATATTCTCGTTCGCTGACAGATGATTCGTCTTCGACGTGATTTAGAATGTAACTTGCCCATCCGGTGCAGTCTGCTATCTTGGCCAATCTTTTGGAGCCAACACTTAGGTACTCATAGGGTTGCACTGATCCAATAATTCAAAGGCCGGTCAACATATATACATCGGCCAGAGTAATGGTCATTAGGCCATGGCCAAAAATAAAAGCATTCATAGCATTAGACCAGAAATAAGAAGCGAAGATCAAGAGTGAATCATTCCTCTCCATTTTAGACAATGAAAGTGTTAGGCACTGGTTTAGATCATAAAGCTCCCAGTCTCCACCCATTTTCACGGATACCCTACGAAACTAATCTCTCCATCCCTTAGCCGCTTTAGGCCAGTTCCTGAAGGGAGTTTTGTTCTAGGAAGATGAATCCACTACAGACTGTTTAAAGGGGATCTAGTTAGTTTCTTGGTGGATAAAATCGGATGGATTAGGATCACCCATAGGCTTAAGAAAATAAACATTTGGAACGACAGCTGATGGAATCAAGATCTCGTTCCTCATTTCCTAGAAATCGAATAAAATAAATTCAAGGAGAGAAGAAATACGGGGTAACGGACGACACTTTGAGAATGGAAACTTGGAAACATACCTCAGGAACATAGTCGTTGGTCACCATCATCGTCAGAGTAGGTTCAGATCTGATGAAAATAGCTTGAATGATGGTTCGATGGAACGACGGATCTGCTAGGGTTTGAGGCCTTGGTGATGACGGCGTCGGCTGTTGGAGTTGGCTCAAGAAAAGAGGAGAAAGCAAAAAGGCCGAGTGTGTTGAAAGGGATACTATTGAGATGTTATATGAGACTCAGGCCGGGAAGTCAGGAGTTATGCATATATCTTGGGATAAAGCGGTTATGGCGTGGTAAACCAATAAGGTGGAATTTTGGAATAAAACTATTTTATCCCAAAATTAGGGGGCATGTGTTTACACTAAAATTTGGGAGAAAGAACACAGGAACTCGTAGGCTTCCAAGATTGTGCCAATCAAAGAAGATCGATGTCAGCCACGATTCTGTAATCGGGTCTCTTGGGATGACGTCAGCGGATAGCGATGATGAACTACGGTTGGCGCCAGAAAACTACATATTGAACTCTACAAAAAGGGAAAGATTAGAGTCCAGGTTATCTTAAATTAGGAATATTTTTGTTTATGCCAAGGATTGTAATGAATCGTGCTCGAGTAGGATTCAGGTTTAGACTCTGGGTATAAATATCACACCCCGGCTATTGTAGAAAGAAATCAATCAATCCAAATACAAGTCAATTACTTTTTTTGGCTCTGGCCACCCCTTAGGAGTAGGAGTAGAGTAGATCTCAGTGAGTTCTTTAGCGAGTACGGCTACATTGATCCGGTCGACCTCCACTGCTTGTCTGTAAGTACCGTCATGGTTTATACCTTTGTTTGTATGGCTGCATCGATCCAGTCGACCCCCATTGCGGCTCTAGTATAAGCTAGTTATCGACTCTTGTTTAATTCAAGTATAGCCTGTGTGATTCTGCCTCATACCCCACTACTTGAATTAAATCAAGGTCAAGTTATCAGCTCTACCTTAGAATGGCAGTCTTTGGTAGATTCATTAAGTTACCGATATTGCTTATTGCTTTCATTATTTATCTAATTACAACAATATCATTCTGCCTGATTGAGATTGATTTAGATCGTCCTTATATCTTATTTGACCCATCGTTTGCTAACCTAAAACTGATCCAATCTACACCTTAAATGACGAGTTATGTCTTATCGGCTGTTTTACATCAATCTTGATCGTGCATAACATGCGGTTAAGGCATGTTGCGTCTTGAGTAGATCTATTGGCTAGAGAGAACCATTCCATGGCCTGTTATCACGGCCTATGTGATTCTGCCTCACACCCCACTGTTAGCACCGTGGAGTGGGGATCGATATTTAGTAGATCTATTCCTGGTAAGGCATGACTTTAATTGTGCGTTATGCCTGAATCGGCTGTTTTAGCCGATATCGAGCGCTTTCATGAACAGTTCGCATCATGAGACCGTTGAAGTAAAGATAGGTTGAAATATATATTAGCCCCATGATCTTATTATTGTATTATGGCATGCATGATTCTGCCTTATGCCCCACTGATATTAGTAATGAGTTAGGGTCGTTGAGTCTATTGTTATTTCTACGGCCTGCATGATTCTGTCTCATGCCCCACTGGTCATGATGATAGATGAGATCTAACATGTTCAATAGATTTATCTATATTAAATGGTTAAGTGGTGTTGAATTATTTCTTTATATAAAAAGGAGTTTGGTTAATTATAATCATTGGCTCAGCACAAACCGATCATTGTTGACATCTTATTGCCATTGATTAATATCTGTTCGATTAATGATATTTATCCTGAATGATAATCGATTGTTCTTACACAACCCCATGAGCTCTAATTGATTTATTCTCATGAATATACTGGAATTGACTATTTAGCCGATCTCCTTTCATATCGGCTCTCATAGCCGCACATTTGGGACTGTCTGGCAACATCGGCAAGTTCCGCCCTTAATTACTAATGAACTTTCTCTCCTTGTCAATTACAGGGTCAAATTGACTGGCACGTCTCAGGAGGATCGCGTAGGATCGACCACCCCTGCGCTGAAGCTAGGTGGATCTGCTCCATCGAGCGGACCCTTCCGGCTTGCTGCGTGTGTCCTCGGCACGAGGCAAAAATTCTGTGTTAACAAAAAGTTAAAAGCTGATCAAATGGCCCAAAAGCCATATGAGCTTTTGCCTAAAAATAGCTTTCACCTTAGTATAAATACAAAAGCACTTCCCTCTACTTTCACTTGCTTTTGAGCTCAAAAATTACCCAGCTGCCACCGGTTATGGAGAAGAAAATAACGATTCGGTGTTTTCTATTCCGCATGGTGGCTCTTCCTGTCACCCCCTTCTCTATTCTCACGAGCGCACAGGCGAGCGCGGCTAGGGTTGCGCTCAGCCGCCACCGCCCCATCGGCGGCGACCTCCGATAGGCCAGCGCCCCACTGGCCTCGCCTGAGTTTGGCTGCATCCTAGGTAGGCGCGGTCGCTGCCCGGCCGCTCGTCCTACTCGCCTCCGCCTGCTGTAGTCAGCCGGCCATCCGCCTGCACCGGTCGTCAGCCCTGCTTGCCTCCACCTACTGTAGTCAGCGTGGCCGCCATCCCTAGCCGAGGGTGCGCTAGCTCGCCCTTCTCCTCCACTAACTCATCCTCAGCCGGCAGCTCACCTGCAAGGTATGTTTGATCCCCTCTGGCCATGATGGATTGTGATGGATGCATGAGTAATCTGCAAAATAGGTGTATGATTAGTACTGGCTGTGTGATGTATGGTAAATGTTGGAAAACGGTGGTTTTTCAGTAGGTGGGACTAGAAGGAGATAGCCGAAGCCTTCATCCAGACAGGTGCCTCGGGCGAAGGCATGTCAAGTGAAAGGTGGGTCTAGACCAAACTAGGGTTTCATAAATGCATTCTACTACCCTCCCTCTTTTGTACAGAGTTTGTGTTCCCCTTTTATAGGGCACCGCTTGCTAAGGCTACTCTTTTATATTTTTAACCCTTGATGGTTACAGTACATCCTCAGAACATTCCTATACTAATACAAATTGCTAAGGGTAATTTGGGTGCCTTCTTCTTCAACTGCCTTTGCTTGATGGGCCACAACCGTGAGTCCATCTACGGCCCACGGCACAGCTCTAAGGCACGAAGGCTTCCCCCCATGCAGGCCTTGCCGTTGAAACCTAGCCCTCAAGCTCTGAGGTATGGAGGCTCTTGCGTACGTAGAGGCTTTCCCCCTTCCCCCCTAGGACGCCTAGATCAGACCGCTGTGTTGGTGATGTGTTGTTATTTGATTCACCGCGGTGGTTGCGGAACCGACGTGTTTTTGAACGAGTGTGATCATTGGCCCTAAAACTCAAAGCTTCGCGGCGTGGGCTATATAAGGGATGGTAGGTGAAGGCCCCCCATCCCTATCCTAACCATCGCTTTTGCTGTTGCCACTTCCTATGTTGTCCCTTTTCGCCTGACTTTTGCTTAGTTAGTTTTTGCCTTCACTCCTCTCTTGGGCTATTTCTGAGTTTTAGAAGTGGCTACGCCTGTCAGTCCTCCTCCGTGCTGGACTTCCTTCTTTGGGCTGTACCATTGCTTTCTTAGTGTTAGGTCTACTGGGTGGTCCACGTGGTTTGAGGAGTGCATGATTGTTAGTGCAGAGGCATTAGGGCTTGAAGAGGATCTGTCTGGAGTCAAGGCCTCCATCATAGACTTAATCACCGCTGAAGAGGTAAGAGAATTGGCTGGCACATCCAAGATGTGGGATTTCAGGCCTTTGCTCATGACTCAGGACATGATTGAGGAGTTGCAGCAGCTAGGCTGCTTTAGGGATGCTAAGGTGAAGTCTTCGAAAGGGAGACAATTCCTAAGCCGAAGGCTGCTGATGCCATGGTTTTTTGGGATTTCTTTCTCTACGGCCTTCGCTTCCTGTTGGTGCGCTTCCTTTGACAGGTGTTGGAGGCGTTTGAGGTACAACTTCACCATCTAACGCCCAATGGAATAGTTACCCTGAGTAAGTTTTATGGGGCCTGCTTGTCTTATGGCGCGGAGCCTAATGTTGGTACTTTCTGTGAGTACTACGAGCTCTAGCGCTAGCCTAAACGAGTTGGCGAAGATCAACTATTGGCATAGTATGGGAGCTGCGCTTTTATGCCATGGAGGGCCCAAAAGGGCGAGAACTTGGAGATCTCCTTTGCACAGAAGAACAAGTGGTCGAAGGATTGGATGCAGTATTGGTTCTATGTGAGGACCAGAGGCATTACATCTATCGGCTCAGACAGGAAGAAGAATACCTGCTATCCGCTAGCCTCAATGATAACTCTAATGAGGCCTTTGACTCAGGGAACACTAGGTCCTTGGACTAAGGAGGGTCACGAAGCATGCGATAGGGCCTTCGCTCTAGCCTATCGGCACTCTAGAGGTCACAACTTGGTTGAGGAGATGGTGGTGGCTAGCTGTTGGCCCCTCGATAGGAACAGGCCCGCCATGACCATTGAGATGGTTAGTCTGCCTGTGTTTGATGAAGGTGTCAGGGTTCCTTTCCCACGCTTCAGATTTGAGAAGAAGGAGGGTTGGGCTATGGAGAAGTTGGTCAAGTTCGCCGAGGTGGGGGTGCGTGAGATACTTGGTGAGATGTCCAACAGGGAGTATCTAGCGTGTTGGGCCATCGCTGGTATGATTCCCCGACTTAATAGTTTTTGAGGAGTTTAGGTTCCATCATGAGGAACATGATGTTCCTACGAAGGTGCATAAGTACATAGAGGACAAGGCAAGGAAGGCCGCTATCAAGAATGTAACTACTGTGGCATAGGCGAGGAAGAGGAAGGGGCTACTACGTCCAAGGTCATTACCAAGAGGCAAAAGACTAGGGTTGCTTCTGTTGCCGCCTCCATCGATGCGTTCATGGCTACCTCCGCTAATGATGATGATGAGGTTGCCAAGAACGTTGGCGGGGGCTCTGGCTACGCTGCTGTCGGAATGGGAGGCGAGGCTCTGCTGCCTCCTTGGATCTTGGCGACAACGATTTGGTGGATACTGCCCTCCAAGGTGCGGGCGGTGGCCTTGTTGCTGAACCCTTCGCCAGGGCGCCTATGCCTAGTGTTTTGGGTGATGAAACTTCTAGCTCCGAGGGTGATGGTGGTGGTGGTGGTGATGCTTCTCTATCTAGAGAGGGGGAGGCTGCTGGTACTAGCCTTCGCCGACCTACGGTAGGTCTCGACGAGGTGTCCGAGGATGAGGCAGAGGCAAGCTCTCTAGTTGCTCCATCTTGGGGCATAGGGTTTTAGGTCATTGGTCACCACGCCGAGGATGCTGGAGGCTTAGGCAGTGTCCCGAGTCCTTTGCATCTTGGTGAGTTGCTTTTTAGCTTTGCTTTTCCTTTAGTGCTTAAGCTTTCTTATTTTATTGGGACTTGTTTTTTATTTCTCCAGAGGTCTTGACGGAGGCCCTTGGGAGGACTGATGAAAACCCTAATGACCCTTTGGGTGTGGACCTCACCCAGATTAGCTTTGGAGCCCCTCCGAGGCCTCCGCTTTGGGGTCCGACTCCTCATCCATTCGGTGCTGGCTTGGATGGTGGCGAAGGTTACTTTTTATTTCTTATTTTTTGTTTCTGCATTATTTTTTGTTTTCGGTCTTGCTGATTTTGTTTGCTATTCTAGGTGCCTCCGATAGCATAATAAGTGGGTGGACGGATGTGCTTGAAGCTGTTTATAATGATATAGGAGGTTGTTCTTCCTATATCTTTTATTTTCTTACCTTTTGTCTTACGTTTCTTACGCTTAATTTGCTGCTAGGCCGCCTTTGCCACTGCCTGAAAAACATAGACTACTTCAAGTTCTTGTAGATGAACTTGGAGCAGCAATGTGTGGTATGTTTCTTTTTTGTTTTCTCGGCTGTTACTCTACTTTGCTTATGGCTAACGCTCGTTTTGGCAGAGCCACTATCTTTTGGAGGCCATCGAAGAGCATGGCACATGGGAGGTGGTTGATCAAAATTTGGCCATCAAGGCCTTAAAGGAGGTAGAGACTCTAGAGGCCAAAAAGACACGGCTTGTAGGGGAGGTTGGTGGCCTTCGCACTATCCATGCTAAACTGGAGGAGTCCCAAAAGAAGGTTGACTTGCTAAATAAGGAGGTTGATGGCGCGAAGGCTGCTGAGCAACTGGCTACTGAGCGCACCCTGAAGGCCATTGAGTTAGCCAATAGCCTTTAGAAGGAGGTGGATGCCGAGAGGGAGTCTAGCGCTGCCTTAAAGGCACAAGTAGATATGTTATCTAAGCGCCTTGAGGACGCTGAGTCCATCGGGCTGGTGGTAGCTGAGCTTTACGTGGGGGCACTTGAGCAGTTCGGAGGCTCTACGCCGTCGCTATCTTCTGAGCCTTTGGCATTTAACATCTTCTCCTGGTTGAAGGCCAACTTCATGAAGCTCCCTGGCTTCGTTGGAGGTGTTGTGGATTTTGTAGCTTTGGCCTCCGCCACAAATCTTTCAAAGATGTTAGCGTAGGATGGCTGCCCACATACGAAGGATGTGAAGGAGAGAGATCTTGAGGGCTCGGCCGACCTTGGAACGACTTCGTGTGATATCCGAAGATCAGTTCGCCACTTCATGAAGTCGTTCTGGGTGAGGTTTGGCCAGACGGAGGCTCGCTCAATGGCGGAGGCACGTCGAGCTGAGGTTAGTTTTTTGTTTGTAACTTGTTTGTTTCTATCTTAGGTTTTTTACTGCTTGCTTGCTATTTTTATAACATGGTATTATTTCTATAGGAGTTGTAGAAGAAGGAAACTGTGCGTGGAGCTGCTGGTACGCGATCTTCACCGGCTATGGAGGCGCTGGCTCCGAAGGCTCCATCTCCGGTTGCTGAGGCCCTAAAGCCCCTGGAGCCCATGTCTGCTCCTGCTGATCTAGAGGTGTATTGTAGGTTTTGGTTAGTTTTCTTAGGCTTGGTTGAAGGCGATTTGCCACAGTTGTATATACTTTGGTCTAAATTGTGAACTTGTCCTGCACAGGTCTCCTTCGCTTGGACTGTGTAGGACATGCCTCCTGTTACTATGTATCAAGACGACATTTATGTTAATTGTGAATTATGGCAATATTGGCGGGAAACTTTCCCCCATCGTTCTGTTCACGATATGTTTGTTTTTGTAAAGTATGATATTGACAATGAACGTGCGAAGTTTACCAGATCATTAGCTTGGCAAGGGCATTGTTCTTAGTTTTTTAATTGACTTTGTTTTGCTGGCCTTCACATCTTTGTAGCTATTACTTGGGAGGCCTTAGCGCCTTCTCTTTTTCCTTTGCCGCCTTCGGGCTTTTGTACTATTGCGCTTCTAATGCGCTACTGTTGTAATTGTATCTGCTTTGAAATAAACTTTTCCTTGATTGTTTATTTATGCATTTCTTATTACAAATGATTCTTATTATAATTTTTGACTAGGCCGAAGGGTTACATTTCCTGTGCCTTGGTTTCTCTTTTTCCCTCCGCTTCCCTCTTCTCTGTCCGACGTTGAATACAAGTCTGTGCACTTGCGCGAAGGAGCTGAGTTATTGGTTTTTGACCTTGGGCTCCTTGCGGAGGCTTTGGTGCTTGTTTTGCCGCTCTGGCCTCCGCCTCTATGCTTGCTTGAAGTTGATAGGGAATTTCTAGCATGTCACAGCAGAGGAACTGAGGTGCTCGTGTTTGATCTTGCTGATGCTACGAAGGCTTTGGCGCAATTTGAGCATTCATCGAAGATGCTGATTTTTATTCTTGATGCTTCTCAAGAGTCCATAGAGCAATTTGAGCAAGCAACAGAGGTTGAAGAAGCATTTCTTGTACATTATTCCCGCTTGCTCCTGGATTTTCTTATTTTGGCCTTCGGCTATCCTAGAGCAGCTACACTCCCGTCGAATAAGGTTGATGTCGGGTCACGCTAGAAGGTGTCTTCGGTTGTGGGGGGTGTTATGAGCCTTCGTGCAATACCCTCCCGCAACCTCTGACACTGACTAGCTGTTGCCGAACTCAGGTCACTCTAGGCCTCGCGGAGGCTTTACGACATCGGGTGAACGATGCATATGACTTGAGCATGGCCTTTGTTGGGCTACACGAGCTGCTAGATTTACGAGTCTTCGCACGATACCTCCTGATCTATCATTTCTACGGAGACTCCGACCTCCATTTCCCTCTAGGTTGGCCCTATAGTGTATTATTTTTTGACTGGTTTGATTCCCCCCTGGCGCTCTTCTAGGGGTAGTGGTATGAAAATGCACTAACTGGGGCTGTTGTGTCGGCGGGGTGCCAAATTTTATAGTCTACCAATTGTACGTTTAATAAGTCTTGGTGGTTGGCCAGTGTTTATTGTTTGGATATGTTTTGAAGTTGGGATTTCCCTGTACCTGGCGTATTTTTTGGCCTTTACTACTATTGTACTTTAGCTATTAATTTTGGTAGTTAACTGAAGCTTGTGAGTGATAAGCCTCTCCGCGATGCCTACGCCGAAGGTAGGTCTTTGTCGGGTTAGCTTTGGCCTTTTTGGCCATTTTGATAAATCCTTGAAGCCTGAGTATGGATAGGTCTCTCATAAGGTTGCAAGCTACTTTAGTCGAGGAGGTCGTTCCATGCTTTAGAGTCTTTGCCTAAAGCATTGGAGGGTCCTCTCTTGTAATGCTGTCATTGAATATTGTGGCTGCGTTGCTAGCCACTTTTGACCTTCACCTTTTATGGTATTTTTGGGGAATTTTTCTTTATATTTTTAGAGGTTTTTACATGAAACTTGCCTCATTAAAAACCTCACCTCCGTTAGGAGCTCCCTTTGTGAGGAAAAGAGTGCAAGCCCTTTTGCATGAAATGTAAAAATGCGAAAGCTAGAAACTTGGTGACCTTTGCTTATAGTTTCGTGGAGACCACCTTTTTACATTTAGATGTAAAACCTATGCAAACTGTCGATGTTCTAGGTATGTGTTATTATTCTACCTTCACCGTCGGTCAGGTAGAATGACTCGGGTCTTCTGGCGGCCTTCGCCAAATAAGGGCCTTCCCATTTTGGTTGGAGCTTTCCAACATTTTCAGCGTTAGGTCTCCTTCTGAGGACTAGGTCTCCATCTTGTATGATTTTCCTGATCACTTTGTTGTCTCTCCATTTTTTGGTTTGGTCTTGGTATTTTGTAATGTTTTCATCTACTTCCAGTGTTGTGCCCTTAATTGTTTATTTAGAGTATTCTTCATCTTCTGCTAGTGCCTGTTTTATGACATGGAGTCTCTGATGCCAAGCTTCTACGGGCAGCATTGCCTCTTCGCCGTACAAGAGTTTGAACGGTGTGAAGCCTATTGTTCTAGAGGCTGTAGTGTTATGGGACCATACTACCTTCGGTAGTTCCTCTACCTATTTACCTTTGCGAAGGTTGAATAGAGTCTTTGCCATTGCTGAGAATATCACTCTGTTAGCTCTTTCCACTGCTCCGTTTGATTCTGGGTGGTAGACTGAGGTGAAGACAACCTTGGTACCTATACTCTTGCAGAATTCTTTGAAGTTGTCCGAGTCAAATTGTTTTCCATTGTCAACTATTAGGGTTCTTGGTACTCTAAATCTACAAATTACGTTTTGCTAGAACTTTTTTACTGTCTCTGATGTGATTTTGGCGAGTGGTTTGGCCTCAATCCACCTTGTAAAATATTCTATGGCTACTACTAGAAACTTGTTCCCCCCTTGCGATAGTGGTAGCGGCCCAACTAGGTCCATCCCCTATCTTTGGAGGGGCCAAGTGGGTGGGATGAGTTGTACAGCGGCCGAAGGTTTTGACTGGTGTGGGGAGGTGCTCTGGCATGCTTGGCATGTCTTTACAATATCTTTTGCATCCTTAATGTGGGTAGGCCAATGGAACCCTTGCCTAATGGCCTTCGTAGATAGTGCCCTTGGATCGATGTGTGAGCCGCATGAACCTAAATGAATTTCTTGTAGAAGGTTTTTACCTTTGCTTTGAGATATGCACCTGAGCATGTGACAGAACCACCCAATTTATACAAGATCAAGTACGGTCGTCCCTATTTAACACGTTGACACGCACATACTTTCACTTATATAAATCCGGTAGTCTATCGAGTGTCACGAAGGATCTCGGTAAATCCACATCACAATCAAGACCGTAATAGATTAAGCAAATACACATCACATACACGGAGTTGCAGCGGAAATAATATTTATAATTGAGTTCACAAATAATAATATATTGCCAAGTTAACAAATATGATAGCTAAAATAGCATAGCTTTAAAATGGTTACAATAACATAAGTTTCAAATACACTGCTAGCATAAGTAACATCCTCTAACAATAGCATATAGATGAGAAATAAATATAGAGTCACCGAGCCCACCAATGGTTAGCCACCATCTTCCGCAGGCCAAAAACTTCACCTATAATATAGTGGGATAAACCCTGAGTACTCGATTGTACTCAGCTAGACTTAGTCGTCAGGAGAGAAATAAAAAGACTCAAGGATATGAAAGGCTTATTTCGTGGAGCTGGTTGGATAGCATAACTTTGCAAAAAGAGCATTACTATCAAGAGTCCTTACTTTCAATCTTTTAGTCAATATTTTAGCATCAAGTTTAGTGAAGCTTATTATGGCTAACTTTGCACCTATTCTAGAGCAATCACTTGATTATGCTGAAGCAAACATTAGTAACCATATCCAGGTTATCATATAATCATCATAGCCATCATGTTCCATCTAATGTAATACAATGAGGGGGCTCAGTCAAGTTTCTCACTATCCAGAAGAGACGGCGATTCGAATCGATTGCAATCAGCTAGGCAAAATCCTAACACAAACGCACACTTCCCCCATCGGGGTCATGTCTGGTCACCTTTGGTACAACTCAGGACTCAACTTCATGGGTTCGATCAGCGTCACACACTTAGGGACCAACCAGCTACCAGGATGCTCAGGCCTTGCCTGCCCTTGGTCTTATATCCATGTCCCCACACATCCTTACTACCTACAATGTGAACCCTTGGACAGAATGACTCCCGGCCTGAGTTGAGCTACTCGGCTTTGCGGTCGGAATGAGTTATCCGGCTAGCTAAGTGAGAGGCTGTGTTCAAAATGACATGAGAGCCCACAACGATGCGGTCCTTAACCGACATAGATGGGATAAATATGCACACAAGCCCTCCATGTCCTGCTGCTTCTCAATCACCAGATCCCGTCTAGTCTCCATTTATTCATCATCACATGGTTATTTTTCACGATAGCAAATATAGCCAACCGTGACCAGGTATCCGCCTATATTACAGGTGACAAACCCACTTCTACTGGTCTAAGCATAGCTAAGCATAGAACATCCTACTCATACTAGTAAGGGT